>NC_047140.1:7456559-7756559 GCF_009829125.3 Periophthalmus magnuspinnatus | reverse complement strand
TGCCTTTAGTCTTTTTAGTTGTGGTGAAAAGAAGATCAATTGGGTGAAGAGGTTGAGTTATGCAGCTGCGGTGTATAGATTTATATTGTGTTCAGCAAGAAATGCCTAAAAACATCCGTTACCATGGAAATCCAGCATGTTTGTGGCAGTATTGCAAAATGATCATAGAGATATATAAGCCAAAACAACGTTAAAATGTAAACAAAAGCTGGTGGAACAACCTAATAAACTGCAGAGCCACTATTGGTAAATGCATTTATCTTTCTACAGTGTCAGAATACTTTCCAATGAGGTGTGACGTCACAATCCCGAGCTCTATTATAACTTTAGATATGATTAAATGAGAAGTGTTCAGGGTTCACATGTAAACTGTACCTTATAACTGTAACTGCACTCTTGACACAGCTCAGGCCACACACCAGAACCAAAACGTGACAAGAAAAATATGAAGTCATTACGTTCTTTTCACTGTTGGGTGCGGCACTGTCACAAAATACAAGGCATGGGAATACTCATGAACCTCAGGCTTAAACTCATATATTCATACGATTCTCAGGTCACACAAATATGAGACCATAGTTATAATAATTCATATTTCAAAATGTAACATTGTATCTTTTTATTTACAAATACATAAATTTGGCATCTTTGCATGTTGCTACAATGCTGATGTTTGGCTAATCAGAGCTACGTATCTTCAAACGCTCTGTTACATACAAATGAAAGGAGAATCCAGTGCAACAAAACCACACAAAAGCAGAAAGCTGAATTTTTTAATACTTAACCTTTATCTCACATGTCAACTTTACTCACTAGTTGTTAATTTATGCAAAGTCAACTTGGAGCTTTCTACCATGTTATAATTATGTTCTTCCTTTTTAAAAAAAGGTTTTACATGTCATCCATGCATGTTTGGATAATCTAGTGATCTGTCCTTGCGCTTAAGACCCTAACCAAAGCTCAGCCCACAAGTCTATATCACCCATACTCTTGCACGGCGATTTTTCACAAAAGCAGGATACAAAACAATACACTACAACTTCACAAACCGGATGCAATGTGCAGAAGTTTCATTAGTGGAATGCATGCCTATTGTAACGTGTTAGCATTCTGAAGGGAGAGTGCATTATTAAACATGTTAATATACCAAATACCGTATTTTCAAGAGAATAAAAGGTGTTGATCTGAATATGTCACTTTTTAGTGCTTGTTACCCCATACAAGTGTAACACCCCCTCTTTAAATAAAATAAAAAGTTTATTTGAGACTAGGGCTAGTGCTAACAGCTATAGGAAAAATGACAGGTAACTGACCCAGGCTAGCTTGATAATTAGTGTTTGTTAGCATTACAATCAAAAGCTCCTTATTTACCGGTGGGATGTGGTCAGAGCAATCAAGGCAAGTAGTGCTTGTTCAGTAAAATCTAAAATCTTCATGTGTCAAAAATATATTTAAATAGTTATAAATTATATACAATTATCTATAACAATATACAAATATTAATAAACTACAGGTCTGGGTTTCTGTAATTTGACTCCAAAATGTCTTCGTATATATACATTTAACATGTCAGTAAAAATAAATATACTAATTTGCAATGTAGTTTGTATAAAAAGTGGTGTTATTAACTGTTATCGACAAAATATTGATGTCCGACCCAAAACTGATCGACTACCCATAAAAGTCACCACATGCTACTGCTTTTTACATAGCCTAGGTTACATTTAGAAAGGTCCAAGGTCCTCAAAATGGCAGCTTAAACAGGAATCTAAACTGCATGAACATAGCAAAAGCCTGCAGTCCAACATTCCCACATCTGTCAGCATCATCCATGTCTTAGTCACAAATTCTTTAGAAGTGCATTGTGTCCAAGCAGGTGGTTGTTTAAAGAGTTAAACGTCTATTTGTCACATTGTAGAAATCTGAGGAAGCAGGGAGGACTTTCCTGTACTGTTTAGGCTGACACACACTTCCTCCCATTCAAACAGTAGCAGCACACACACTCACACAAACTCACTGACCCCATGACCTTTGACTTCCGGTAGGCGCGATGGAAACGACTGACCGCTCCACAGCTGGACAATGGTAAGTTCAGCTTCAATATACGAACTATCATCATGTTGGGGATGTGCTGGATAAAATGAGGGAAGGTCACAAAAAAGAGACAGAAAAATTTTGAAGTAAACAAACAAACAAACAAAACGATGACTTTGGAGCCAGTCCTTTTATTTGAGACTCATTTGGAAGAAAAGGCATTGGTTCTTTGGTCCAGTCCCAACAGTAGGTCATTAACTTAAAGAGACATATTGCTGCTTTACAGTTAAACTCTATAACACCCATGGATCATTTGTTATATTTTTGGAGCATTTTAAATAGGATTATTGAACAAAACAGCTTAAAGTGGTGGTATTACGCAAAATCGACTTTTTGAACCCTCCAAAAGAGTGTTCCCTCATCAAAAACAGCGCTTAAGAGGTTTCGTTTGTCATCCGTGCATGTTTGAGTATTTTAGCGATCTCTCTTGAACACTACACTTACAGTAGTTTCAGATAGTGATGTGCAGTAGTTTCATTAGCGGGATGCACACTTATTGTGTTGTGATAGTGCTCTGAAGGGGGAGTGACTTAGTGCGGAGAGTAAAGGGAAGCGGGACTCAAAAAATAAATTTAAACGTGTTGTTAATACACTGTTCCCGGTGAATATAGCATTTTCAAAACAATGAAAGGCAACACGGTGATCTAAATATGTTATGTGTTAGCAGTTAATACCCAACAGAAGTAAAATACCTCCACTTTAATAAAACAAGTCAAGATGTAAGTGTAAGAAAATTACGGAGCCTAACCTTACGGAGCGGGATAAAAGTACAAAGCAGTGAGCATGTGTCGTGGAGGTGAAAACGGGGGTTGATCAGAGCAATGCCGTCTTGATTACTGGAGAATAAAGGTCACTCAAACGTGCATGAATCACTCTAAATACAACTTTGAAAACAAGTCTCCTTTAAAAAACGCTGTCACAAAACCTGAATAACATCGCTTATTCTTTATATATAGAGGCAGAAGAAGATATTTAAATTAGATGTACAGAATAGGCCCAGCTCTTTATTTTTTTTATTAGAAAGTGATTGAAGAAAATGTATTAAAAAAAAAAGAAGCATGATGAAATATAGATTGCACATAGACAAGCTAAACCGCCCCAGCCACATAGAGCATGGCCACGTAATGCAAACTTTTAATGCAGTCGGATGCCTCGGATTTTTCGTTTGTTGTCAAGTGACGTTCCACTGCAATTCTGAAGAGCTGACACTTGATTGACCCACTGAAGCACTCATGTTTCTAACCAAGAAATAAGATGTGCTCAGACAGTGGCCTTACATAGATTGTAGCTACTGTGGCTATAGGTCCAGCTGCAGGTGAAATAATAAAGACAGTGCTTTGAAGACAGGCCCCGCGTCCTTGGGGGAGTGGCAGGTTTTGATGAAGTCTTGGTCACATTTGCAGACTGGGCTTGGCGCATCAGCGTTCACAGGACAGGCTTGCTGCAGCCTGTCAGGGTCAGATCTTAGTCAGCATTTAACAGATGGATATGAAATACATCTGAGGTAACAAAGGAACTAGAAGTAAACTTAAAGGGCCCATATTATGCTGTTTTCTGATCTGTTATAATGTTTCCTCATCACAAACAGACTTGGAGTTGTGTTTTGTTTTATTCACACATCCTAAAACAATCACACTGCAGATTTAGGCTGAGTTCTTCTCTCAAACTGAAAACACTCTGTTCCACCTTGTGATGTCATGTGGTAATACATTCTTAACTCCATACACCTTCACATTTGGCTCAGTTCAGCCCTGGAATTGCCAATCTCTACTGAACTAAAGGTAAAAGGCAGGTGCGAACTGGAAAGCTTCTGCTTCATCACAAGGTGGAAGAGAACATTTTGCAGATAGACATTTTAGAACATTTTTGCAGACAGCCTAATAATCCATGTGTGAATAAAACAAAACACAACTCCGGGTATGTTTTTGTGGAGGTAACAACACTCTTGTATAATACAGGGCCTTAAAACACTTAATTTAGCTAAGAATTGTTGAGGAATGGCAGTACCCAATTTATAAAATGTCTAATGCACATCTCTTGCCTGGGATTCAGAATACACACTTCTTCGATATTTTACGAAGATGTGAGTCTGGTTACTGGTAGAGATAGACCGATCTATTGGTTGAACGATATATCAGGCCGATATTTGCACTTTTTAGCGTATCAGCTATCGGCCTTAAATCACCAGCACAGAGTGATGTTGTGTTTTGGTCAACCTGTTGCCTAAAGAATACACATGATCTTTTATGTGAACCGTGTAAAGCAATAACTGCAGAAAACATGACTACAGCTCTCTTAAATATTTGTGATAAAAAGGGGGCTGTGGGAGAGATTGTAGCAAATTTAAATTACATAAATTGAGGAAAATAATCAAAACCGGCCCTATATATTGGCCCTCCCCCAAAAAATATCAGCTATCGGTTTCTCTGGATTGTGCCATACAAATAAACCTGTCTGGATTCAAAAAAATCAGTATCGGCATTGGCCATGAAAAAACACGTATCAGTCGATCTCTAGTCACTGTCTGTTTTCAAATGGGCTTGATTGACAGGTGGATTAGCCAATCAGGGACAGGCACGGTCTGTCCTTATCAAAAAATGAAGGAAAAAAAATATCACAGGGGGTTGAAAAAAATTGCGGATTTCTGTAGAATATATGAGCAAAACACAAAAGTGCGGTGAAATAAATGAGATTTTATTTGTAAATCACAGGTTACCAATGTGCTCTTTTGCTTCACATGTGTCACTGAAAAAAAACAACAACACAGATTTGATTAGATGATCACGTTTGACCCGTGTTGAGATGCCACAGAGGATGTAGGGACCAGACTGAGATCAATCTATATAAAACATACAGAGAGATATCAGTCTGGATTTGCAGTACAACAATGGCAGAATAATTCAAATCAGGCGAATTTGAGATTAATAGATTGCAAACGTCATGCTTAGTGGAAATTTCTAACACTGCCAAATATAGACTTCATCATTACACCTGGAATATATTAAAAGCATGCAAACCCTATGGGAAATTGGACAATGAAATGCCTGTACTGAGAGAAATCAGGGGTCCAGATTTTCTTATTAGATAGTAGAAAAAAAGTAATAATGACATTTGGTTCAATACAGAGACAATATGGACTCCCACACTCCCACTTCTTTAGGTGTCTGTGTTATGTGTTGGACAAATACACTTAATCTCACACACTGATCAGAAAAGTGAACTCAGAGCTGAACTCAGAACAGAACCTAATCCAAACGTCATTGTCCATGTGAGCAGAGGGACACATATGGGCTTGTGGGTTTGTTTAGCTCTAATTATTACTTAACACACAAAAGCACATATACTGGTCCCAAGGAGAGGTAGATTTGTGCACAGGCTGCGAAACATTTGTGTGCAGCGCTACAAGCTCTATGAATGAATGCTTTTTGAGGCAATATTTCTGCCACAAAACTGGTGTATGCAAATGAGAGTGAATTGCTTTTGCAGTGGGCCCCTCATGAACGAATCAGATCTTAACATTCAGGCTTGGTGCAGGGATCAGTCTCTTGAGCATACAGATTCTGCTCATGGTTGCGTGAATCGATTCAAAAATGTATATTGTTTTAAGACAGCACGGCTAGTCTGTGACCTTTGACAGATGCAAACCAAAACTGAACCTACTTTTTGGTCCTTTTACCCACACACTATCCACGCAGTAAGTCCAGTGGATCTGGTCACTTGGGGTAAGATATTGGAAAAAATAGTGATAGTTTATACATCCCAAGCCAACTCAATCTATACAAAAATAAATAACAGGCAAAGGGTTCTGTATTTAAGGTTTTTTGCTAACCTAGCTCACGACAGATTGATATGTGGAGCACTCTAAACTGAAAGCTCCACACTCGTCGATCGGGAAGAAGCAGAACATCATGACTAATATTTGAATCTGAGTGCTTACCTTCTGCACATTTGAACAAAATAGTGTGACTTTTGGCTAAGATAGACTGTAGTACTGTGTTGCCATGTTTGTCTTTGGCTCCTGCACAGACCTCAGTGCTGCTCTGTGATTGGTCTGCTGCTGCTGGGTGAATTTGAACATTACAGTGGAAGTATCTCAAGATGGATTATTGTGAGTTTGTGAACATCCAGAGAATACAAGGTTAGGTTCGTACTATTAAATATTAAAATGCACGGTTTTACTTTGACTATTTATCATACAGGACAATATGACCATCGTCTCCATCTCAGTCACTTATAGCTGAGAGAGACCAGGGCTGTGTTTGGGTCCCTGATGGTTTGTTTTTTGTGTAGAACAGCAGCAGATTTCATAAGGTGCAGGTTTTGTGGATGAGTCATATATTTTGCATTCACACTCTTTGTGTTTATGTGTTTGTGTATTTATAAGTAAGTTTTATTGTCAGGGCCAACTTAAAGCGCCTCGAGTGCAGTTATTCTTTTAAAAGACAACAACTTCATCCAAAGTTTGTGATTTCACATTTTTCACATTTTGGAATTACTTAGAAGAACCTTGGCTCTGAAAAGCTACGACTTCTTATTATCATTGTCAGATAGGCCTTGGAGTGAAACATGCATGAACAACAGCACTTTACCAGGTGTAGGGAGGAAACCAAGGGTTGTTGTCATGGAAACAAGAGGAGGTGGACAGATCTGATTATGGGCTGTGATTATCAAAGCTTTTTTTAAAATCCAAAGGGTACAGGCAATGTTGACATAAATTAAAAGTTTATTTTATTTGTACCCATCTTTTTTCTTGTTTTAATTATAGATGGTAGACTAAATACTCTGAGGTTTTGAGAACTCTTTGATATTGTCAATAGTTCACTGTATATTGATCAGCTCAAATGGACACACCAGCAGAATCAATTAATAAGCCATGTTAAATCAATCATGACCAATGAAGAGATCTATTCTGTCAAAATACGGCTCTCAGTCAATTCACTAATAAAAAGTTCATGTATCTCTTATGTCTCCTAAAGGTGGACTGCCACACCAGTTTGTCTCGTTGATGATGTTCTTAGTACATGTCTCTTAATGTGAGTGCAGCGGGCTCGTCTATAGAGCTGACCTGTAACTTGCCCAAGTGTAACTACCTGCTTGTGGAGTTTTTCATGTTTCTCCCCGTGTCTGGATGGGTTTCCTCCGGGTACTCCGGTTTCCCCATCAACCAAAACATGAACGCCCTTTGAGACAACTGTTGTTGTGATTTTGGGCGTTACAAAAATAAATGAATTGAATTGTCTCCATGGAGAATGCCATACTGTGGAAAACTGTTGGCAAAGCAATAACATACATACATACACATACAGAGCACTCACTGCCAGCTCAGGCCTCATTTTGGCCTACGTGCTCAGAGGTATAATACTCCCTACAATAGAAGTATAGTCAGACTGGACTGGACAGTACTATCACCGTGTGCTGAGGGGTCATGTCTCCGGGTCCTGGATCTCCTTCTCCAGCGCTGTGCCTCTTCTCTTCAACTCTCGGGCTAATACAATTTATTCTTAACAATCTCCATGGAAACAATTGCCGGTGCAAGTTGTAACAGGGTTTTTCAATGTCAGTGCTCCTTCTTGTATAAATGTACCAAAATATACTTTTATCTTTTAACATTGTGAGCCCTGATACTTGATTGTATAGAGCAGTCCTTATATGGAGCGGCTGGCGGTCGAGTCCAGCACAGAGTGAGGTCACTGAGGTTGTGTCACGCTGAAATACTCCCCTCCGGAAACACACAACAATGGAGCACCTGACGCACTTCAAACAGCCGCGTCTTCTGCTGTGTGTGACATGTTTACTATGGCTCATTCAAGGAGTTTGTCAAGTTTTTGGGAAGAACAATGTCATTTCCTTAAGATTCAAACTGGGAAAATGCAAAGATGTTATGACTAAAGATGCTTGTTTATCTCTAGATCTTCAGTCTGACGCCCAGCCAACGGAGCTATTTCTACATACAGCTACTCAGTTTTCTCTTGAAATGAGTGCAGATTTAGAGTATTTCTGATTCATAATGTTCCACATATGCTTTCTCATTTTAAAAGGAATTGTAAGTGAGATTTTAAATCCCATAAATATGACCCATGTGCCAAGATAGAGATGTTCAAATTCTGATTTATTGTTAATTATAAAACACTGGTCATGATGGCAAGTTGTTCATGTTTTCATTTGGTGCTTTGTTTCTCAAGAGGTTTATCCAATCAAAAAGCAGAATGAGCCTCACATGGGTCTTAAAAATGGTTAAGCGCGCAAAATATGGCCCTCCACATCATTTTATGTGGCCCTCGACAGGGTAAATTAAAAGGTATGATGGTCTTAAAATCTCAATTTATCAGGAGATTACAGTTACACAGCCATATTTTTACGTTTAGGCAAATGTATATGTAATATTTGTAACTTGAATAAGTTATGAATACAGAAACAGTTAATTAGCAGGTTAAATAATTAGTTAGATTTGTTTTACATTTGGCCCTTTGAGAGCAGCCATTTTGCTAATGTGGCCCTCAAAATGTGTTTGACGCTCCTGCTTTAAGCCATAGAATCTATCAAATACATATCCCTCTGAAATTAGCCAGATCATAATATAATCATACAAACTAAAACATTAACAAAAATAATCACTACTTAAACCCCAGCACCTGCAGCCAGTCATGAGTCAGTGCTAGTGCAGCCTCTGCAGCTCAGAGAGTGAATCTTGGAGGTTCTGATCTTTCACATGAGGCCTGTCCATAAACTGAGGATGAAAGAAACTTGTTTGTGTCTCTATCTGCAGATTAAGGCTCTGGACACACAGGTTCAGTTGTGATTTTAGGACCTATTTTTTAACTGTGAAAGTGCAGTACATGCAGTTCCTTTAATCCAATAAACCTGACAAGAGTTGTACTGTAAAATAGGACTGGAAATAATTGTAACTATTCTGGTCATAATATAAAATCATAAACATAGAAAGTGATTGAAATGATCCATATTATAAGTTGTTTTTATATGGCTGTTTGTGTGTGATTTCATGAAGCTGGCCATACACTTAATACACAAGAAAATCAAACATGGTAAATGGTCACATATTTACATAGGGCTTTTCCTCCTAAAGGCACTCAAAGTATGTAGGGTGACAAAGGGTGTTGTATTAGATGTATGTACAATATGTTTACAGGTCTTTCATCCATCTACACCAAACTTTTTCACTTTTATTTTGTATTGTTGTGCACTGTCCCTGTCCAAATAAAAGCAGACCATACCAAAGCTTTTTACATCAAGGAGCCATTCTTTCATTAAGTGTGGGTTAAATGTCTTGCCCAAGAACACAACAACAGCATTCATCTGTGGGAGCTGGAATCACACTACCAACCTGTGGGTCTGTGACAACTATCAGCGGACAAACACCAACTGAGCTACTGTCTTTCACAATTATTGGTCACAGTGCAGAAATCGTAAAATTGTGACGTTTCTACTCACTGAAATTGTCACTGTATGCCAGTCCCAGTATGCACAGCTGGTTTCGAGTGGTACAGCATCTGTTGTAAGAAAAACATCCTACATGACGAAAACCCAGAAGAATCGCTGTGTTCCTCCAGTACAGGCCATATTCTGCGCTCTGTCTAAGTGTTTTTACTGCACTCCCTCAGTCGCCCTGATTTATCTTTTCCAGCTATTTCATCCATTTTTTCCCTATTTCCTTTTTTCTCCCGCAGTGATTGGATTCTTCAAAATTGCCTTCGAATTTCATCATAACCTTCCCGCCATCTCCACACACACACGCATACTCACACGCACACACGCACACACGCTAGCACCAAAACTACTCTTCTACATAACAATCTTTGCAGAAACTGTTGAGAACGCAGCCAAAACAACCAAATTTCTTTGTTTGCTAAAAGCGGAGGAAATATTTATTGAGGCGTCTAAATCGACAAAAGCGCCGGGCGGAATGGAGAGATAAGACGGAGGAGAGGAAAATGCAAATGGAGAAGGCAGCGCTCCCCCCGGCTCTGACTAAAAAACACTCGCGAAAAGGCAAATTGATGAGCAGGTAGGAATGCTAATCGTACAACACGGCTCGCAGTCTGAACAGCGCGTTTGATTCAGCGCGCCGGAAATCACAGCTACCGTGAGCGAAATGGGAAAGATTGGTGCTTCTATTTACAGCGACGAATTTGGAACATTTACGAGTCAGGGCGTGTTTTTTCTTTCTTCTTTTTTTTTTTTTTTTTTTTTTTTTAACAGTTATTTTAAGGTGCAAATCATGAGTCGTAGAAATGTAAACAAAGACAGAATGCAATGTAATGCTAGTTAATCTCATCAAGTCAAATATTTGCCTCGGTGGAAGAGAGACGAAACAAGTCGAGGCGTTTTACTGTTTATAAAAATGTAAACGCACATTTTGATAGTGTTTTGCTTTGTCTGCAATGTTCCACACTATGATTTTTCTGATCTATGGAGAGGCAATCCCGCTCTTAGTAACAATCCACATTTTTTTTTAAGCAATAATGTTGCAAGACAGTTAAAGCCATACTGTGGCACACTGCAGGCAATAAAATCTCCAAGGAGACAAGCGGATGGTGGACCCTTACATAATGCACCTTTAGATACGTTTGCCTTATAAAAATAGTAACAAAACTGCAAAGTGAAGCGACTCTGGACAAAAGTACAGTAGGACTCAATAAGTTCTCTGTACTTCTGCGTACTCCTTTGAGCTCCGATATAAGGTACCAGGCAAACAAACTAAACTAAACTAATAAAAAGGCAAGGTAAAAACTAATAAAAAGGCACGGTATTGTATTGTTTCTTTTTATTTCATCAAGCACTTGACCCATTTTCAATGCCGCTGGGACGAGCACAGTGACGTGGTGGACCTTTACCCCTGGAGCTACAGCGACAGGTACCACGAGACTGTAGTGTTTTCAGAGAACTTATTTGGAAAGGGCATCTGGAGTAGTGATGGTGACGGTCTATGAAGTAGTCCATTATAGATACATTTAATACAGCGCTGTACTCTTTTAACAACGAAATGTACTTTTCCATAGAGAATACAGAGATGGGATTACAGTACTTCACTTCTGTGTGGATTCTTGTGTTGGTTCAGTGTTAATCAGTAAAAAAATCCATTAAAATAAAAAATAAAAAATATTTGGTTCTTTAAAAAAATTAGATCCGGTTCCAATCATTCACCTTATAGAACAGTTCAAAAGAGTTCACACATGACGCATCACTAATCGGAAGTTTATTTTGACACCACATGCCTGTTTCTTGTGTTTTTCCCGCTGAAAATCCTGGAGACGCTCCGATGATGCTGAAAAATGAAAACTCCAACCGATCCTTTGAGCGACGTGTAGCTGGTGTAGATGTCCGTGAATTGGGGGTTACTTTTCTGGTAGGCTGCCTGCCATCTGCTCGTCTCCATGGAGATGTAACAGCTTAGCCTCGAATGTTCCACAGTAACCATGTCTATTTTAATAAAAGCAGATGGGCCACAACCTAGATTACAGGTCAGGTCCATGGAAATGTAAGCTCACTCATGTTTTTTTTTTCTTTAATTGAATACACACAAGATAGATAAGCGTATGCCATACAGTAGAACATTGTAAACAAACAGGTAGCGGACCCCTCCACCAGAAAAGTGACACAATGCACCTTTAAAATGTTTGAATATTTACCATAATATTAAAAGCCTAGGGGCAAGCTTTAATTCTCATTCAGTATTTTTCGCAGACAAACAGCCCAACAGCCCCCTTGGCAGAAGTCATTGACAAAAGCACACATTTCACATACTAATGAGCTCTGACACCATTCATCAAACCTCTCGCTGCGTTTTATTACTCTCTATAAAATCAAATATATTTCGTTTTAAAGCTGATTTTCCACTTGTTTCGGGCTTTTCGAGGAAGGTTTAGTCGCGTGTTTCCTAAGGTCTAGTTTGGATGTGCAGAACAAATAGGAGGAGAAGGCTGCAGACACACACAATTACGGGCTTGATCTGTGTCAACTGGAGACGACATGAAAGTATGGCCTAAGTCTGTTTACTGAAGAAAAAACACAAAAATCCTGTGTCTGTTTTCCACTCTGATTACCACGCTCCTGATCGGCCAATTTTTCCTCTTTCTGTCTCTCCATCTTTCCCTCACGCTCTCTCTCCCTCCTTCTGTCTTCCTTTTTAACCTCTCTTTTTTCCCTCTCTCTCTGCGTTTGCCTCTGTTTGTCCTTCTTTTAATCTTTCCCCTTCCCTTCCTTTTTACTCTTTCCCTCTCCTTCCTTTCCCTGTTTGTCTTTCTCTCTCTCCCTCCTTTCCCCTTTCTCTTTTCCTCACTCTTTCTCCCACCTTTTTGTCTTTCTCTCTCTCCCTCTTTGTCTTTCCTTTTGTCTCTCCCCCTTTCTCTTGTCTCTCTCCCTTTCTTTGCCTTTCTATCCCTCTTTGTCTTTCCCTCTCTCTTTATCTTTCCCTCTCTTTTAATCTTTCCCCCTCTCTCCCTCTCTCTTTTCCTCTTTCCCTCTTTCTCTTTTGCCCTTTCTCTTCCTCTTTTCCCCACTCTCTCCCACCTTGTTTGTCCTTCTCTGTCTCTGCCTCTTTCCTTCTCTCTCTTTGTCTTTCCGTTTTGTCTCTCCCCATCTCACTTGTCTCTCTCCCTTTCTCTGCCTTTTCATCCGTCTCTTTGTCTGTCCCTCTCACTTTTCCTCATTCTCCTTCTCCTCCTATTTACTCTTTCTCTCTCCCTCCTTTCCCCTTTCTCTTTTCCTCACTCTCTCTCCCACCTTTTTGTCTTTCTCTTTCACTTTGTGTCTTCCCCTTTCCCTCGTCTCTCTCCCTTTCTCTGTCTTTCCATCCGTCTCTTTGTCTGTCCCTCTCTCTTTTCCTCTTGTGATGTAGATGTGTGTCATGTGTCTTTGAGTAAATGTGTTTGATCTGTGTCAGTGTGAGACATGAACCTGTGTGAAGACTCATCCTCCAGGAGAAGCCTTTGTTGGTGGATGAAGGATTATTACTCACTCAAGAGATATACTACATTTTCCACAACACTTTCCCTATCTCTCCCTCTCTTTTATTCCATCTTTCCCTCTCTCTCTCCTTTCCCCCCTCTCTCACTCCTTCCCTCTCTCTGCCTCTTTCTCCTCTCCCCCTCAATCCCTCTCTCTGCCTCTTTCCCTCTCTCTTCCTGTCACCCTCTCTCTTCACTTTCCCTTTCTCCCTCACACTCTCTACCTCTTTCCCCCTCTCTCTCTACCTTTCTCTCTCTCATCCACTCTTTCCCCTTCTCTCATCCCCTTCCCCCTCTCTCTAGCTCGTTTCCCCCTCTCTCTCATCCCTCTTTCTCTCCCTCCATTCTCCTTCCTGACTTCCCCCTATCCCCTTCCTCCTCTCTCTTACCCCTCCCTCCCTCTCTCATCCTCTTTCCCTCCCTCTCTCATCCTCTTTCCCTCCCTCTCTCATTTCCTTCCTCCTCTCTCTTACCCCTCTCTCCCTCCTTCTCTCATTCCCCTTCCCTCATTCTCTCATCCTCATCCCCCCTCTCTCATCCCTCTTTCCCTCCCTCCTTTCCCCTGCCTCTTCCCTCTCTCTTCCCCCCTCTCATCCTCTTTCTCTCCCTGACTCTGCCCTCTCTCTATCTCTTCCTCCTCTCTCTTACCCCTCTCTCCTTCCCTCTGTCATCCTCTTTCCCTTCCTCCTTTCCCCTCCCTGACTCTTCCCTCTCTCTCATCTTCTCCTCTCCCTCTCTCATCCCTCTTTCAATCCCTCTTTTCCCCCCTCTCTCACCCCCTTCCCCCTCTCTCCTTTCCTCTCTCATCCTCTCCCATCCTTTCCTCTCGCTGACTTTTTCGCCTCTCTCTGCCGCTTCCCCCTATCCCATCCTTTCCTCTCCCTGACTTTTTTCCCTCTCTCTGCCTCTTCCCCCTCTCTCTTCTCCCTCCCCTCCCTCCCTCCGTCCCTCCCTCTCCCTCCGTCTCTCCGGTCCGTGGTAGCTGCAGGTTGGTGCGTGTGAGTCCTGTTCATAAACAGATCCGTCAGTGGGTCGGTGCTCGCAGGGAGGACACAGGAATCAGCAGCAGAGAACAGCAGAGAGGAGATGGTAATTAGGACGAGCTGTGGACTTCACTGACAGCAGAGGACGTGCACTGTACAAACACCCGGCTAACACTGGTTTTATGCTAGCTGCTGTCGGCTAATATTCTTTTATTGTATTTTTAAAAGTATTTTTCTCCTCTTCTTATATTGGAGTGACATTTTTTCTCTTTTACTTGCTTTACTTGCAGTCGATGTCATCAACCTTCCTGGAGAGGGGGGTGAATGTGTTTGCTAACGTATACGTTGTGTCACCATGGTAACTGCTTAACTTTTCCGCTATAGACATACATGCAAAATCCCCCGCCATGATGTTTTTCCCATGTACTTGAGCTAAACTTGTCTCGCCTCAGTACAGATACATTGTATAAGCAGCTCTTGAGGTCAAAATAAGTCTGCTGCGTCCTGTCTGCATTATTATAACGCTTTTTAATGTCCAGTAATCAGGCACTGCACGTTAGCATGCTAGTGAAAAGTTACATATTGCCCCTTTAATGTTAACTGTTCAGCCAGAATCACACGCTTTGACAAAACTGTAAAGACGAGTGGGTCTGGAACTGTATCCTGTCTGCCCAATTTCAGAGGGAGTGATTGACAGGTGGATTAACCAATCAGAGAGATGCATGCGCCGTTCGGATCAAAACAAACATGGCGGCTTATGTTAAAAAACGAAACAGGACTGGGAAACAGCTAATTTCTGCAGAATCAACAATCAAAGCACCTTTATGTACCTCAAGTTAAAGAAGTTATACATTTTGTTCTGACTGATATGAGACTTTCCAGAGATGTGGTCTGTGTTTGAGAGACACATGGTCCAAATTAGTGGCTGTGGTTGGACCGTCCCAAGGTTTTTCACGCTCTTTGGTCCAGTCTCAGAGCGTTCTGGATTCAAACAGAATGTAGAAAGGACTGGCTGACCGTGCAACCTTTAAAGTAATTTGAACATATCATTTTGTAGTATTATAGGGTAATTTATGAGGTAGTAATACTGTTACTTGCATCTGTAACTCTTACCAGCGCTCCAACTGCCTTCTCCACGATGCATATGTCAGTTTGCGTTTTTAATTAGAATACAGTAACGACAGTAGCTCAGTTGGTCAGTTGGTCGCACTAATCCGAATGTTGGTGGTCTCTGTGTACTCTGGTGTATGAATGTGTGTGAATGGGTGATGGGTGAGTGCCTTGAAGGTGGAAAAGCGCTCTATATCAAAATGTCATGTTGCTAATTTCTGTTTTGAAAATGTGTCCTCGCACCAAATTCAAGAGTTCACAT
This sequence comes from Periophthalmus magnuspinnatus, assembly GCF_009829125.3. Classification (NCBI taxonomy): domain Eukaryota; kingdom Metazoa; phylum Chordata; class Actinopteri; order Gobiiformes; family Gobiidae; genus Periophthalmus; species Periophthalmus magnuspinnatus. The sequence continues at coordinate 7,741,146 of NC_047140.1, read as the reverse complement.
GAAAAGTGAAAAGGCTGCATATTTTTCATTCATTTTCATTAGTCAAAGTTAGTTTTTTTCTTAAAAGCCAAAATATCTAACTGGCACCAAACGTATTTCAGAGTGTTTCAGGTTTTATATCTAAATATGGAGTTGTTTTTCTTCAATTAGATAACTAGACTAGTAACAGTATTTGTATAAAAGTACATATTCCCTTCCAGTGATTTTCCTGCCTCCATCTATATTTGGCCGTTCAAGTATGTAATTTTGCTCATTTGCATAATTAATTTGGCATAGGTTTGACTTTGGATACAATTCTTTCTGGGAATAGGACCAGCTCGAGCAGGCACTGGCTTGTGACCCCTATGGCTGACTGGGTTATCAAATAAATTCAGTTTGTTGTGTAAAAATATTGTGCATTATTCTTATCAACGGGAGAACTCGTTGGTCGGTAAATATGGGATAGATAAGTACTATTGTGTTGTGACATTTTGGCAACGCTAACGTTTAGGCTAATCCGGGCATATGTACTGGACAAGTTAGAGCCAGGAGTAGCATCTGCCATATAGAGCATGGATGGTACTGGCCAAATGTTTAGACATTTTATTTGGATGATTCTTGATTCGTTGGTGCCAGCATGTGGACCATAAATGAATATATTATTATTATTTATTTATTTATTTTTCTTGTTGATTTTTTATGTGTGTGTGTGTTAAAGGTAGAGTATGTAACTTTCTGGCGTTGGCACATAACCTGCACATGTCCACGGAAATATAAAATAAAAAACATACTTCAGAACATTCTCCATGGAGATACACGAGTTTTATGTCATTCTGTAGAAGATTACAGCCAAAGGAACAACATTTCCATGGAAACGAGCAGGAGCAGGTCCTCCAGGCCAAATCAGAGTCAGGTTTGTGGATGCAAGCCCTCTCAATAATGATGTTACCAGGCCAGAACCACAGGCTTTGACAAACTTCACAAAAACGAGTGGATCTGGAGCTGTATCCTGTCTCCTGAGTCCAGAGGGTGTGACTGACAGTAAAACACATGGTCTGTTCGTGTCAAAATAAACGTGGCGACTTACACATAACAAAGAGGAAAAAAACAACACAGATGACTGAGAAACAGCACGGATTTCTGCAGAATCAGCAGTGAAAGCACCCAGCTGTTATAACTGTTATCTCTGGCAAAGGAGTCATATATTTTGTTTCTGATTGTTCTAAGGAATTTTGGAGGGGAGACATCTTCTACCTTTGAGAGACGTGACACAAAGCAGCATCTGTGATTGGACCGCCTAATGTCAGGACGGACGTTTGAAGCCCTAGACCTTTCTGTGTTCAAACAGAATGTAAGTAAGGACGAACAGGCAGTAAAGACAACCACAATCACACAGAAAACCCAAAGCAAACAAACAAACAAAAGACCTATTTTTACATAGGAGATTATTTTAAATTTGAGATAATTTGTCAATCCATAGAAACCGATGGCTGATCAGTTCTGCCAATATTTTAGTATATTTTAGTATATATATAGTTATTATGTAGGACAAATTTGTATTATTTTCCCCAAATTCTGTCATTTAAATTTACTTCAAACTCATCCACAACCCTGTTTTACTACCACCTGGATAAGAGAAGTGTGTAGTCATGTTTTGTGATTGTCCAAATAAAGCTTTATGCATATTTTTTGAGGCAGCTGTTTTTAAGATTTAAGGCCGATACTTTAAAATGAGCAAATATGAGCCTGAGATATCTTTCTATCTCTACTCAAGAGCTGCTTATGCAATGTATCTGTACTGGGGCAAGACACATTTTGCTCACATATATGTAGAAAATGTGATACAGGACCATAAAAATCACAAATCTGATGGTGTCTTTCTCCGAATTAGCAACAAAATTAGTCCGCTGAAAGAATTAAGACGTGAAACAAAACATGAAGGTATCTGTTTTTGATGCAACACTATAATTACAATATAATGCTGCAGTATTTTGACACTTCTGACTGAAAGTTTAAAATTGAATACGTCTAACTTGCACGATTCATTGCATTGTCTGAGCTGAGAGCAAAGCAATAAATAATACAAATATAAAAGTACACTCAGATTGGAGCCACAGTAAGTACAGACGGGTTAGCGTGTGTTAGCGTGTGTGGGTAACGGGAGAGGGGACCTTGCATCATCAGACGGTGTCGGGCTGGAGATCACCTGCTCTCGCTTCAAAACAGTTTAACCTTGATGTAGATCGCTGCGGATCAGAGCGGCACGCAGCCATCACAGACTCCTGACCTTCACCACCCTCCGCTCGCTAACGGGACAGGCAAGCTAACGTAGTGCAACAACTGCGTACTATAACGTCATCTATAGCACGTGCACAGAGGAGCTTTAAAGGTCCCATATTACACAAAATGGAGTGGGATTTACGCCGTGATATAATGTTACGTCATCAAAAACATACCTGGAGTAGTGTTTTGTTTCATTCATTCGGTCTGAGAGGGTTTTATTCTGCACTTTTCTCTTTTAATGTTAATTTTATGATGATTATTTATGTTTTGATTTCTTATTGTGATTTTAATGTCTTTCTTATTCTGTAAAGAAATTGTGCTATACAAACTTGCCTTGTCTTGCCATTCACAAATGTCTGACTAATCCTTTATTATTTGTCTACATCTCCAAAGCTCAAAATGCTCTGTTCCACCTTGTGATGTCATGAAGTGGTAGTTTTCAAGTTAACAGCTACATTTTAACTTTAGTTCAGTAGATATGGGCAATTCCAGGGCTGAAATCATTCAAATGATTGTAGTGAAGGTGTGTGGAGTTTAAAAACACAGCTGAGCACTTCCTGTATTACCACATGATGACATCACAAGGTGTTTTCTGTTTGAGAGAAGAACTCAGCCTAAATATGCAGGGTTTGTGTGTTAAACATGTGTGAATGAAATAAAACACAACTCCAGGTCTGTTTGTGATGAGGAAACATTATAACAGATCAGAAAATTGTGTAATACCGGCCCTTTAAACTTATCAGTCAGTCTGCAGAGAGAAAGTGAAAATATTTAAAGTGCATTGTGTCATTTAGCTATCGTCCCAACCCAATCTGAATCATTTCCTGGACGTCTGGGGACAGCCCACACATGTCCAATAAAAATCAAAACTGTACCTGAAATGGTTCATAGTATGACACTGAACTTATCCTTTTTGTAGATGTATTCAAATATAAATAATGAATTATCTCACTCTGTTGTCGAACCATAGCTCAGAGTTTAGTCCTCGACCTCGGAGGTTTGAACTCGGAATGACATAATCTCTGAGTTAAACATAAGATGCACGTTCCAGTTGTTAAGTCAGAAAAACAATGACCAGTGTGCTGCTTTTGTTAACGTTAGCTCTATGTACACGTTAGCAACATTAGCATAACAGCATTTATAACTGCAGAGGCTCAAAGGCTACACAGGAGCAAGTTCAGGAGGGAGCAACTGAAGGGAGAACAACACAAATACTATCAATATTTGGACTGTCAGGTTTTTCATTTTTACCAAATACAAGGATCAGCCATGTTGGATTTTCTAACTCGAGCTCTGAAATGTTCTCAGACTTTGCCAGCAGAAATTCAGACAACGCAAAGCCTTCCCATTGTCATTTCCTTATCAGGGATGAATACAGAGTGAGTAACAGAGAGTGAGTGAGTGAGAGTAAGTGAGAAAGAGAGTGAGAGAGTGAGTGTGAGAGAGTGAGTGAGTGAGTGAGAGTAAATGAGAAAGAGAGTGAGAGAGTGAGTGTGAGAGAATGAGTTAGAGAGTGACTGAGAGGGTGAGTGTGAGAAAGTGAGTGTAAGAGAGTGAGTGTGAGTGAGTGAGTGAGTGAGTGAGTGAGAGAGTGAGAGTGAGTGAGAGAGAGAGAGAGTGTGAAAAGGTGAATGTGAGAGAAAGTGACTGAGAAAAAGTGAGTGTGAGAGTGAATAAGAGCGAGTGAGTCGGTCAGAGAGACAATGAGTGACTGAGTATGAGTGAGACAGTGAGTGAGAGTGAGCAAGAGTGAGTGAGAGACAGTGAGAGAGAGAGAGTGAGACAGTGACTGAGAGAGTGAGTGAGAATGTGAGAAAGAGTGAGTGAGTGAGTGAATGAGTGAGTGAAAGTGAGAGAGACAGTGAGTAGCAGAGTGAGTGACAGAGAGTGAGAGAGTGAGTGAGCAAAAATGAGAGAGTGAGAGACAGTGAGAAGAGAGAGGGAAAGTGACTATCTATACTATGTATAAGCCAAAACTCAGAAAATCATCCTCTAAGGATGACTGGAGCACCCCATTACAGATCATGTTCAGATGTGCACCTGCTGATGTGACATTACTTAGAGGTCCAATGTTGAGCTATATTACATAATCAGACCTTAGCGTTGTGTGGAATTGTGCTCCAATCACATGTTCTTCAGTAATATAACATATTAAAACACGCCTAATCCAAAGTGTTCCTCCACATTTTTAAAGTCCATTCACTTCCTCAATCTTGTTCTAATCTCATCAGCGCACAAATCTGCACTGTGAAGCTAACCAATTTAGCAGCTGCCATTTTAAGCCATCCTTCTTCATCCTTCTTTAGTGGATTAAAGACAATTTTGCATAATTTATCTCCTTAAGATAGACATCAAGCTCCCTTTGACATATCTATACCCACATGCTAATCCATTTTCTAAAGCTAGCCTAACAGCCTTAAGCACCATTTGCATGTGAAACCTAAACATATCTGAGCTCAAGCGTCCTCCAACCGATCCAAACAAATGCCTTCAGTGAGAGTATTGTTTTGCGTGTTTTAAATTGCGCACAGATGTAAAAACCTCCCTAGCTCTGCTCCTTTTTGGACCAGAAAAACAGCAGAGGAGCAGAGGAGTGCGTGCCCGGCATGTTTATTCCTCCCTGAGCGCTCGCGGCTCTTTCATTTGAACACATATTCCATTGCTCTGTCACTTCATTTGAATGCAGTCAATTGAGAAAGAGTCTATAGTCGCACCCCGTCACTCTCCCTTTGTGGCCGATCCGGAGGCCTTTCGCGCTCACCTTGTTTGCTCAATGCTGCTTCGACATTCAAACAGATGGGTACATGTAGTCTCCTGACGCCGATGTATTCCACTCTGTCACACAATGCCGTCTTTTAGCATGTGTTGGACAAAGATGGAACCAAAGTATTTTCAGAAATACTCATAATATGAAGTAGAAAAAAGACTTCATTCAAACATATGACTTTAACTCAGTGGATAATGCAAATAAGCTCAGAGCGGTATTTATTTACTAGTAGTTTTGTTAAAGTAGTAGTAAGTTGTAGTAAAGTATGTAAGTATTTATAAGTTTTGCACTCTTCAAAATGATGACAGAGATAGGATTTTTCACCATTTATTGGGGTGCAATGAAGATATAACAAAATGAAGAGCCCTGGTAAAAACAATAATACTAAAAACATTGTAGTGTAGGTAGCATAAAGGTTATTTTTGCTTTGCTTTAAGTTTGCCGCACTTTGGCTTTGGACTGGGATCATGAGCTTCCGGGCAAAAAAATAAATATTTACAACAATAAAACTGTGAATAATTAATGCTAGTTGTAGTTGTAGATGATCAAATACTGTTCTTTACAATGAACCCCGATGGTTAATAAAAGTTCAAGTGCTATACAATAAAATACAGTGTTAAAATATAAGCGTCGTACCTGATCTTTACTCTCTAGTTCATATCGACTTTTTGAGCTTTCTACCATGTTATATCATTGTTCCCTCATCAAAACCATGTCTGAAGTGGTTGTAGATGTCATCAATACATGTTTGAGTATTTTAGCGATCTCTCCTGGGTCCTATTCAAACCCAGCTTACGGTTAGCTGTAAGATTCTGTCCAAAATTCCGCCCACAAGTGTACGTCAGCCCTGCTCCCACACGACAGTTCTCTATAAATATACAAAAACATGACACAACAACTTGACAAACCTGATGTGCAGTCGTTCCATTAGTAGGATCCAGCTGATTGTGTTGTGAAAGCGCTGTGAAGGGAAAGTGACTCAACACGGAGAGCAAAAGGAGGGGAGACTCAGAGCTTCAAAAATGAAAGTAAAACTTATAACACATTATTTAGCATTTTCAAAGCAATAAAAAGTAACGTGGTGATCTAAATATGTTACGTGTTAGCAGTTAATGCCCCATAGAAGAGAAATATCCCGCCTTTAAGTAATTCCTCAGTTACCTTATGCACTCAGAACATGCTAATTATTCTCCGCAATGACTTTATAAGCACGTTTTACAACTTTCAGAGACCAGAGAGGAGTTTAGCTGTGACAGTAAATATAACAACAACTAGCATGCTAACGTAACACGCACTTCCTGATGACAAGACAATAAACGGTTTCTGATTAGACACAGACAGTACGCAGCAGATTTATTTTGACCTCAAGAGCTGCTAATACAATATATCTGTACTGGGCAAGACACATTTAGCTCAAACGCATAGAAATCAGGTTCAGGGCCTTTAATCATTTGTGAAAAAAATTTATATTTACATAAAAACAATGTGAGGCACAAGGAGGAACAGAAACAGCCAAATCTGACTTTTTATAACCAAACGCTTCTGCTGTACGCGACTGTGTTTTGTTGGTTAAGTAGCCAGTTAATCAGTTACTTCAAAGATAACACTACATGAAAAATACAAACTAGATTGTAAATTACTCCAGGAAGTAGAATTTATTGAGACTCATAACTCATCACCCTTGAACGAGACAAACGGATTCACGTTGGCATTCTAATACCCCACCGGTGTCAACGTGTGGAGCGCTCTGAAATCACCAGAATCTTTTATCACGAAGTGCATCTGTAAAACAAACATTATCAGTCCTTGTACGGGGGAGAGGACAAATCGTAAAAACATGGATTACATTTCCCTGAATTCCTGTGTGTGGTTTTCATTAGAACTAAACCCGGTGATGAATCATAGAGACGCTCTGATTCCAGGCAAAACTGCTGTGCCTCCCCCTGTGCCAGAAAATGTTCATTTCTTAACCTAGTTTGTGCAGTGCTTTTTTTTTCACTCGGTGGTCTGCAATGAGGTTGGAAATTGACCCTCGTAAGACTAAATATAGACGGAATACTCAGATGGCCAAAGGAATTCAGACTAGGACAACATACAGTCAATCTGGAGTGGTAGGAAACATGTAAATAGTCTGGGGAGTGTTACAGGCTCATGTTGGGCTTTACAGACTTGTTATAGGCAAAGTTATGAACATAGTTTTCTGTTCCCTCATCAAAAACAGACCTGGAGTTGTGTTTTGTTTCATTCACACATGTTTGATTAACCCTTTATTATTGGTCTGTCTACATCTCCAAAGCTCAAAGTGCTCTGTTCTACCTTGTGATGTCATGCAGTGGTAGTTTTCAGCTACATTTGACCTTTTTTCAGTAGAAATGGGCAATTCCAGGACTGAAATAATCAATTTCAATGATTCGAGTGAAGGTGAATGGAGTTTAAAGGACCTATATCACTCTATTTTCTGATCTATATCAACATACCATACCTCAACATTCATTTTGCATAATATAGGTCTTTTAACAGTGGAGCACTTCCTGTATTACAGCCTAAATGACTCAGTATTACTCAGCCTAAATATGCAGGGTTTGTGGTTAAACATGTGTGAAGGAAACAAAACTTCAAGAATGTTTTTAATGAGGAAACAACGTCACAAAACAGATCAACAAATGGTGTAATATAGGCCCTTTAAAAAAGCCAAAATACCACAAAGTAGGATTCCACTATAAATAAAATAAATCTATGACATTATTTCTCCTGCATAAAATATGAGATGCCATCGATGCTGGAGCCACCTGTGATCAACAACCAGAAATATGGCACGTGTCAAGTCAAGGCTATTAGATCAATTATTTAAAGGCTCTATATTATGCATGGGTTTTTAAGGAATTCTGAACTTTGTACACCTTAGCCAGTTAGCCTTGAAATTCTACCTTTTACAACTTAAAATAACATGAAGGGAACAAGTATAAATAATTCAGATTTGCACGCATACAAAAAAGCATAATAACATGGACTCTAGTGAGCTTTAATTAGTTTAGTTTAAAGTTGTAATGTTGTTTCCTCCTAAAAAACAGACCTAGAGTTGTGTTTTGTTTCACACATGTTTGAGTAACACTTTATTATTAGTCTGTTTACATCTCCAAAGCTCAAAATGCTCTGCTCCACCTTGTGATGTCATGAAGTGGTAGTTTCCAAGTTAACAGCTCCTTTATTTTTTTTATAATTGGCAAATCCAAGACTGAAATTATCTAAATGATTCTAGTGAAGATGTATGGAGTTTAAAAACACAGTGGAGCACTTCCTGTATTACCACATGGTGACATCACGAGGTGGAACAGAGTGTTCTCAGTTTGTGCAGAGTTTGTGTGTTAAACATATGTAACTGAAGCATTTAAAACTTATTCGTCATGTTGCTAATGTAATCCAAGCATCCTAATTATTCACCAGGAGTTTATAAGTGTTTTTCACAACTGTCAAAGAGGAGAATAGAGTTTTACACACCCGTATTACTTCTTGGTTTTCAAACTATTAAAGAAGCGGTTTTGAGGCAGACAAGTCTCTTCATATTATTGTATTTTCTGATCTATGTTGTAATGCAAACAGACGTGGAGTTGTGTTTTGTTTCATTCACACATGTTTAACACACAAACTCTGTATATTTAGGCTGAGTTCTTCTCTCAAACTGAAAACACTCTGTTCCACCTTGTGATGTCATGTGGTAAAACAGGAAGTGCTTCACTGTGTTTTTACTCCCTACATCTTCACTAGCTCACAACAGTCAATTTCGTGCAGTATAGGACCTTTACTTTATGGCATCAAATAGGGCTATATGGTAATAGGTTAGGGTGAAATACAAAATACAAGCATTTCCTAAAACCAACTTTATGAAATGACTGTTTCGAAATCCTAAGTCGCCTTCATATGAAAACATCGGTTCATCTCCAGGTTATATAATTAGCAAGTACAATGAGCGATCGATAAAGATGTGATGTTTGTGAGTGAGTCAGCTCTTTTGAATGGTTCCTCAACATGAACGATTGGATCCAGATCTGATTTTTTGAAAGAACTGAATCTTTTTCTTCCTAATTTGTATCCATTTTTACCCTGATTAACACTGAACCAACAGAAGAATCAGCTCAGAAGCAGAGGAGGCAACAGCAGTGAGAGATTTTAGCTAAAACAGATTTGGCATCATCATAATACAATTTGAATCATTATTATTATTATTGTAGTTTATTTAAATTCTGCATCATTTCAAAGGGTAAACACACTCCCACTCACAGTTTGAACCATTTCGAACACATCTGAACCTTGGCCGTTTCTCTCTGTGATTAGTCTGCTGTTAAAACAAGTTTTCACATTGGCTTCTGTCATAAATAAATACAAAAAGCGCCAATCTTTTGAATGGCTCTTTGAAAAGAACCGATCCAAAAGATTCAGATCGCATAAAGAAGCTGAAAGTCCCATTCCTTCTTCATGAGCTTGTTATTGTGAACGAACACCACCTTAAAAATCAGCTTAAACAAATAAAAAGGTTACAGGTTATTACCCTTGACACATGCTTGCACACATAAACAAAGACAGCGTTCCCTCTGTGACCTTGCTAACCCACATGCGCTTGTTTCCCTGCTCATGTTTTGGCATAAATGTGCTAGCGCGTCCGTGTACTAGCTCCTCTACACGCCTTTGTGCCGCGTTTGACGCCAACGAGGAGTGACTGTGTTAAAAGCATTAACATTTTCAAACCCCGAATCACTAATCAGGATGTTGTCTCGGGGAGGAGAGCCTTTCGCCGGAGCTATGCATTATTTAGCAACTGCGAGCTAGCATCTACACAAGCACGCTGCGAAAAACTGTTGTCAATAGAGTTAAACACTTGAATTCTGAATAATTCTTACTTGTAGAGATTTTAGTATTTATCTACTTTTCTATACTGTATTTCTGACTTTGGTTTGTTACATTTGATTAAAAGATAAAGATTCTATATTATGTAAAATGTGATATCATGAGCTTTTAGTTAAAATGTTGTTAAAACATTGTTACTTCCTAAAAAACATACATAGATTTATATTTTGTTCCATTCACACAGTTTAGTTAACCCTTTATTATTAGTCTGTCTACATCTCCAAAGCTCAAAATGCTGATGTCGTGAAGAGGTAATTTTCAAGTTAACAGCTACATTTTAACTTTAGTTCAGTAGAGATTGGCAATTCCAGAGTTAAAATGATCCAAATAATTCTAGTGAAGGCGTATGGAGTTTAAAAACACAGTGGAATACTTCCTGTATTACCATATGACATCACAAAGTGGAACAGAGTGTTTTCTGATTGAGAGAAGAACCTAAATATGCAGGGTTTGTGTGTTCAATATGTGTAAATAAAACAAAACACAACTCCAGGTCTGTTTGTGATGAGGAAACATTATAACAGATCAGAAAATAGTGTAATATGAGCACTTTAAATGTGCACGTTATAACTCGCTTGCTTCACCGTGGGGTTATTCCGTTGTCAGTATTGTATGAAACTCATTAAATAATAGAATGAATGACTAAACCCAGAGCATTTTTTGTCTTCATTGTGGTATCGTAGTCAGAATCAAGCCAATTCCTTGGTATCGAAATTGAGTTTGGAATTTTAGTATTGTGGAAAAACTAATCCCACGGAGACCAGTAGGCAACACCACCAGGCCAAGTTCGAAATTAGGCCAGAGCTGTAGAGGCAGCCCGCTCACAGTGAGAATACATGTTTTTCAATTTGTGCAAAAATTTCACCCATGAACAAGTCATTTAACACCGATGTGTGCAGCCCTCTGAATAGAGTTCACGTATCAATCTGGAACGGATCTCGTGATTGGAAACAGTGATGGGAAAGTTCAAACTAATATGATTGGTCGACGCGTCACAACAGCGGAACTAGCCGATAAATCAGACTTTAATTAAATCCAGTTCAGAGAAAAGCACAGGCGTCTTATCCGTCCATAAATACACAAAGCGCTTCTCTCCACCAGCAAAATGGTCCATATGTCCCATAGACAAAGAAGTGGACTGAGTGAGTGTGACGTCACCCACAGCGTTCAGCTCCAGCCAAACGAGGCTCATCGACGCTAGAACAGTTACAGGGGCGAATTTGGAGCCAAGTTCCACCTTTGGAATTCCGACGAGTATCATAGCAACCAAACAGCCAATCCGGAGCGAGGCTGTTGAAGGTAACACCCCTTACCTTACGCACCGCTGTTTTAGCAGAGAACTGGCACTTAGCAACACTGTCAATCAAACCTGTTGCTAACGCTAACGGGAGCGAGCTCGGAGAAAGAAGGTGCTTAATTTGTCTGTTATTAATGTCCATATCTTGATTTATGGACACAATAGTCAAATAAAAATAACAGGAGAAGAGCGAGTTAATGAGAACATTTAAGACCAAAATGACGAGTCTGACAGCAGCAGCTACAGAAAGAAGAGCCGCCATTTTTCAATAGAAAGTGAATTGGAGCCAGAGTCGATGGAGTCAGATCACTTCCTATTTAGAACAGGATGGCTAGCAGGTTAGCTATATCCATAGGCGCTAAAATAGATCTGAGTATGTCTGTCGGCGCATATTTGTTTTGGTTCGTTCGGTGTTGACTTCCGTCCAAACCACCATGCTGCCGTGTGATTGGTCAGCCACAACAAACAAACAAACAAACAAATAAACATATTGAACGCAGAAAAACCTTGAAAGTAATGCAGAAAAATGAAAGAAAACGAACGAAAAACTGAAAACTTGCAATTCGATGTCATTTAAATTCACATTGGCATTCATTTACAGTGCGAGCAGGCCCACATTACCAGACACCATCTTTGACTTTTTGATATGTTTCAGAGACGGAGATGAGAGGAGGACATTAAAGACGCGCCGTCCTGTAATGAGATGCTACGTACACAGTCTCCTCTATTTGCATCTAAAAACATCAGGAGCCGTCTGGCCATTGATCGGGCCTGTGATAGGTTTTAGTGTGTGGATCTGGAGTGATGAAAGGCAGCGGTAATGGGACAGACAGGTGGTTTAGGAGCGGGGGAGGGGAACAGAGCGCGCCCGCTTACTCACGTTTGGGTGCACTTATCTCCGCTTTAACAGAGGAGGGCGGAGTGTATAAATTCTCCCAGCGTGATTTAAGTCTGCGCCGCCTCGATATCATTATGTCCAATATGTCACATTCGGCAAGACCAGACTGAAGAAGTACTGTCAGCTGTTCTGCACCTGGATGTGAGCAGACAGACGTGGGTATAGTAGTCAAAAAATGTACTTATGTAAGAGTACTGTTACTTTTACTCAAGTAGGAGTAAAAGTATGCAGCTAGAAAGGTACTCTGAAAAGTACAATTTCAGTAAATGTAACTGAGAAATGTCTGTGTAATCCCTCAGTCGTCCAGGTCAGGGCTGGCTCTAGCTTTCAGGGGGCCCTAAGATGAATTTGTCACTGTGGCCCCCAACAGCAGGTCCTCCTGGTTCAGCTATTGACGATTCACATTTGAGAACATTCTGACTTTGCTCTCATCACCTTGACCAACTGTATTTGTGTTTATGTGACCATCATCAGACTGAAAACATCCAGAATGTCACAACTACTATAGTCACAAGAACAGCACACAAACATATGAGGGGGGGTCAAGATTTTGAAAATTCTAGACATTTTTTCTTTGTTTCTGCTGGATTTTAACGTGTTCCAGTTGGTGACAGTGGTCTTACATTTACATTATGTCGGGTCCTTGCACCGGCGTAAACACAGTTACCCTCACCAAGGTGTTAGGAGTGAAGACGTTTCGCTGCTCTGGTGGACACTGCCTTATATCTATCTGAACACGCACTGAGTACTGTAACTACAAGGCCTGTCACGATAACACATTTTTAAGTACGATATGTTGCTGAAGTAAATAGACGATAAACGATAATATTGAAACTAACTTATGCCACTGACACAAAAGCCCAAGAGCAGATTTAAACCACAAAAAATAATTCTATATGTGGCAAAGCAGCATGAATGAACATGTGCTGCATTAAATAAATGAAACACCAATGAGTCACAGAAGTAATTTATTCATCTCTCCACAATTGAACTGTTATAATATACAGAAAAATGGCAAAAAGCTCCCCACTGGTACAAAGAAAAAGTATTGTTCCATCTGTCATATATAAGGATAAGCTGATATAGTAATTACCGTGTCAGGCCTAGTAACTACCCACCTCTGGAGCAGATGCATATGAACCTAGTCACTCTGCAACAAAGACATTTTACTAATTTGCATGATAATAAAAATAAATAATTTGGCAGTTATTTTATTGTGTTGGAGAAATGTTCTTTCAGATGTGTGCAAAATTTGTATTGCTCCTGAATACTGAATAATAAAACAAAACTAAAATCGATGATATTTGTGCTTGCGCTCCAAAATGCAATCAGTTTTTGTGGAGTCGCAGGGCAAAACTCCTTTATCCATGTACGACGTACGACGGCGCAGAAAGCATTTATTTGCGGGAGCTGGAGTCGCACCGCCAACCTCTGTGTCAGTGGATCCGATCTTTTAACCAATGATGTTTATGTCGAGAGCGGGATTTGAACTGCCAACCTTCAGGAATTAATATTGATGAATCCAATTGTATAAAGTAGGTTTGATTGATACTAAGGAATTCACTTGTTGTGGAATTTCTAGAAGTAAAAACCTTTAAAAATATAAAATCAACAGAGAAGTTGTCTTGAATCAAAAGGTCAGAGTTATTGGATCAATTGTGCACAATCGTCAAAGAGCTGTTGTCCCTAATAGTGTCGTCTCGCCCTCAGCTCACAAATGAACATACAAACAGTGTATTTATACCATCAACACAACCGTACCCGTTTAGTCCAGTCCATGTGGCTCGAGGCCGCTGGACACATCGTCTCGTAGGCTCACAGACCCGTGCGTAACAGATAGTATCACAAAGGTCAAAGAGATCCACAACAACACAAGTAAAGATTGAGGATAAAGAATGCCATGACACACTCAATACTAGACACCAATTACGATACCAGAAAGAAGATTAAAAAAAAGTAAATAATTAGTACTAGAATGCAATTTTCTTACACAAAATAATAGTACTTTGTTTATGTTAGCATGAGGTCTTATGTTTGTTCTGATAAAGGTCAAAATCATACTAAAACTGTTCAGGAAAGCTCAAATTTGGTCCTGTTAATGTGATTTTTTGCAGTATCAATACCTGCTCAAATGCGTATCTAGTTTCAGTATTAGTTTCAGGTGCTTATAAACTTATCTTGGTGAATGATTAGGATGTTCAGAATGCTTAAGGTAAATGAGGAATAACTTTGGACCACTGCCAAACATTTTAAATAAACTAAATCTGTTTCTCACTTTTTTTAACAAAAGGAAAAATCTGGTACGCCGTCCATTTCATCCGGTTTTGTCTTGTTCTTGTGGACTCAACATTAGATCTTATATCAAATTGTGGGATTCGTGGGTGTTTCCTCCCACACTTATGGACAGACGCTGCATTTAACTATAAGATAAACTTGAGTAGTATTTTTTTTTAAGCATATTCTGCCTACACATCTGCTGGATTTCAAAAAGGTGGAGACAGATGATTTACTTATTGACATTTCAGGAAGGCAGTGTAATAAATAATGCATAAATACTGAAACAGCTTGTGCCATCGCGGCTTGTTTGGACCGCGTAGCCTGCTTCATGTTGTTTACAGTGAGAACATTCCACATTTCAAACCCTCCGCCCACGCTACAACGCCCAAATATTATGTTAACAGCACAAAGATCAGGTACGCAGGCAAACGCAGACACACCGAACATAACAAAATACGCCCGGTAGATGCTACGCGAGCTGCTAACACGAGCCGCGGATACGCTAAGTCGCTAACGTCTTTTATTTACGTATAGATAAGCCATCTGTCACGGGGGATCAGTTCAACTATTCTAAGAGCCTCCCTGCAGTTAATGAGCTGTCAGTCAGGGCTGTCAATCAAACTTCAGACAAAACAACACCAGAATTAAAGAAGCAATCACGTACGTCGCACTTTTCAAATCGGTCACCCAAAAAGTTTTATACATCCAGCTTTAAAGGTCTGTCTGAAAAGTCTCTCGTGGACAAGTATTGTAGTTTTCTAGCAGCATACTTTAACTAGTACTTGAGTAATATTTTCTATTGCAGTAACAGTACTCTTACTCGAGTCAAAGTCTAAAGTGACAAAAGTTTTATGTCGACAGTACGAAATGATCTCAACTTTTGTGTTTCTTGCACCGCTCCTCCAGATGTGATTTAGTTTGACTCTTTTTTGTGTCTATCCTTCGAAAATAACACATTTTGGGTATTATATATTGTTTTGTCCTTCCGAATACATTTACTTCAAATTATAAATCATACGTTATGTCCAGTTGCTCTCACTTTACTCTTACTTGAGTAGTAGTTTCCCCAATGCTATTTAATCGTACTTGGCCTCTACTGTAGTACATTGTGACTACTTTACCCACTTCTGTCTATAATTTACATATGTCAAAACTGAGAAGGGATTGAAACATATTAAAGACGGGGGTTTTAACTTGTTAACACATAATGTATTCAGATCAATGTGCTAACTTTTCCTTTAAAAATGCTAAATTTCCTGAAAACAACCTATTAACATGTTTTATAAGTTTCACTTTCGTTTCTAAGGGTCTGTCTCCCCTCCCTTTGCTCCCTGTGTTAAGTCACTCTCCCTTCAGAGCGCTGTCACAACACAATCCACATGTACCAGGCTTTTGCATATTTATGGGGAATTGTTGTAGGGAGCGTGGATGACGTAGGCTAACCGTAAAGAGCGTCTGAACAGGCCCCCGGAGAGATTGTAAAATTATTCAGACACGCATGGATGATGTCTAAAATGAGATTCAGAAATGTTTTTGATGAGGGACAACTTTATAACATAGTAGAAAGCTCAAAAAAGTCGGTTTTGCATAATAGCTCCTTTTTAAATACAAGGAATGTAATAAGGGGAAATTGCAATCTTTAAGAATAGATTTGCCTTGTTTTTGTTCAAAGCACCATATGTCGTTTCATCATCTTTTAAATTCCAATGAGATCTGTGGTCTTTGGAGTTTCTCTGAAATGTTTACAAAAAGAATATATTTATATGTTTTTCTTACTTGTGATAGAAGAGATTAAAAAGCAGATTTGAGAACACCTGCAGCACTGTGGTCAAAGTTTAAGTTTGTTTGGGAGTAAGATAAGTTCTTAATTTATGTTCCTACTTTTTATAGCTGAGGGTCATGACCAAAGGTGCAGAGGAAAATGATTTTTCTGCAGACAGAAGGAGCTGCCATAAATATTCTCGGATCACTTCAAAAGTGCTTCTGGGCCGGTTACGATGGTACTACATCTGCTAAACCTGAGTTAAGAGTTCAAACACTGCAGTAATTACGTACCAGTTTTACCTTCTTTTGTGTCTGTGTTAACTCTTAGTGAGCTGTACCTCCTTAAACAGTTTTCACCACCTCTCTCTCTCTCATCATTAATCTTATTTGGCACGGTGGTATTTCTTTGCATGAAATGTTCCACAGTAGAGCATTAAACATATCAATGCTCATGGAGACAAGCAGGTGACATGGAATTCTTACTAAAAGTTTTTTGGACTGAACTGCTCATTACCACATCACGTTGTCACCTTTTATAACAACAGTTCAGGCACCGAGCACCAAAACATGTCAACACGTAAATACATCTCCTACGCTATTATATATATATATATATATAAAACAAAAACAAAACACTAGTTACTGAAGTCAATATTCTCCTGAAACTGTAAAGGACAATGTAAGTCAGTACATACATTTAAATTACACCTTAAAACTTTACATATTAGAATAACAATAATAAAGACTATTCACCTTATTCTGGAAGTTTCCATGGGCACCGCCATCGTCATTCGGGTTGTATTATTTTGCATGAGGCTGTTGATCCTGACGGCAAAGCAAGTCTCCAGAGAATCAGAGCAGTATCGACTTGTTGGTCACATGAAAATTTTACTTTTACACAAATCAGCACTACTTTATATCAGATTTTAGTTTCATCACCCCAAAGAAAGTGCAGTAGATGGGGCGGAATATGGTCAATTCAAACATAGTATTGTCAGAACTATATTAAAGGCCCTATATTACACAAACTTGACTCTTGTGAGCTTTAAGTGATCACAAGGTGGAACAGTGTTTTCTGTCTGAGAGAAGAACTCTAAATCTACAGGGTTTGTGTGTTAACCACACGTGAATGAAACAAAACACAGCTCCAGATTTGTTTGTTATGAGGAAACAACATTATAACATACATCAGAAATAGTGTAATATGCACCTTTGACTTACAGTAGATCACATTCACTTGATGTCAACAAAACTAAATCCAAACTGAATGTGTAAATTATGTATTGGCTTTGAAACGCAGCAGCTGGTGCGGTCCTACTTTCGACGCAGCTTGTCAAAACGCGTGGGCTTAACCTGTCCCTGTTTCAATAAAGGATGTTTATCTTATGAGGGAACACAAGTGCCTAAGACCTTATTATCGACAGTATTTAGCACTATTTTGCACATATTAATATTTATGTTTATCAGAGCTATCTATTTTTTACTTGTTATTGTGGCCTAACACCATAGACTTTATATATAAGGATGAAGCTAACCTGCTAGCCGCCGCGTTCTAGATAGGAAGTGATCATGGACTGCACTTTTGGCTCCAATTCACTTTACATTAGATATATTGTCACCTCTCTCTGTATCTGCTGCAGTGAGCCTCATCATATTGGTCTTAAAATGTTCACCCGCTCTACTTGATCCTAGTATTTTTTTGCTATATCAAGATTTAAACAGGTTTTGGCGCTGTCTCAGTATCCCAGGTGTGTGAGAGTGAAAAGGCCCCCACGTCCCGGTTTAAAGTCCTGTGGGCACGTTTCCATATTTCAATTGCCTTCTTAATCCAGCGACGATGTTTGTTGTCCTCTGTCCCAGTGATGTTCGCTCTGTCCCAGTTATAATGTGGTTCTTGCTTTTACAATGGTTTATTTCTATTGCACAATTTGTACACAAAGTATTTCAAAGTGCTTTACATAATAAGAAAGACATTGAAATCACAATATAAACAAATCAAAACATAAATAATCATCATAAAGAGCAGAATTGTTTGGAGCCTGGATTCAAACATTGTCAAAGTAGAGGCCTGTCTCACATCTTCAGGAAGATTGTTCCAGTGTTTTAGCTGCACAAAACTGAAACACTGATTCCCCATGTTTAGTCCTGAATCTGGGCACCAACAGGAGGCCGGTCCCTGAAGTCCTCAGAGTGTGAGATGGTTCATGTGGCTCTAACATGTGGGAGATGTATTTTGGTGCAAGGCCAATAGTCAGAAATGGCTGATTTGGAAGACCAGATGAACCTCATTGGACTAATATAGGATCCAGTTTGCTGTTATTGTGCCCAAATGCTGGGTTTTATTGCCAGTGTAACCACGGGAATAACAATACTGTGTGCAAAACGGCACATGCTCTCCAAACTTTAACATCGTAAAAAATCCATAGCATGAACTCAAATTTGATAACTTCTATTAAGTATTAGACTCAATTGCATCATGAACTAGGTAAACATGTTAAACTGCACTGTTGTCTGTGTAATCCCACAGTCATCCTGGTTTAAATCTGTCAATTGGACACGTCTCTAAAAATTGACAGATTTAAACCTCGTCTTTTGCTATAAACTGCACTGTTATTTTTTTTTCTGGTGCAGTCTTCACTCGTAGGTCTGCAACAACACATCCAAACCTCGACCCTGGTTCTGTCTCAGTCCAGCACAGCATTTTCCGCCCTTCTTCCCTTTGACTCTGGGCCTTCAACCTCTGATGCTCTGAGATGTTGTGATAGAAGCAGGAGTGGAAAGATACAACAGTAATTCACTATATACAGTGTTCAATGTATCAGTACTCCAGACAGCATTATGACACTGTACTAGGGAACATGACTTTAGACTTTGACTACAAACTGGTTTAAATCAGGACCTCAGAACTACTAACGCTATCTGTCACCTTTGCCACCACTTGATTTAGCGAAGTGTGAGGAAGCTGTTTCTCCAGAGAATCTGAAGGCGTTCAGGAGGGTGGATTGACGTATTGTGCTATATACAAATGTTCTTGAGGAAAAAAAAAAATTCAAAGCCTTAGAATAACTGCAGGCTACTTCTATATGCTGTAATTGTCGATAAAGTTAAAAAGAAAAACTTTCTGCAGTGATGGAATGTAAAAGTAGTACTGTACTGTACTTAAGAATACATTTTAGGTATCTGTACATTACACTGTGTACGTTTTAAGTGGTTACTTTTTATTTTTACTTCACTACATTGTACTTTAACCTCCACCACTGAAATTTGAACATAATCACCATAAAGACAAGTTTTGTTTTTTTTTTGGTTTTTTTTTTTTTATGAAGCCATTGCACTGATTTGATAAATGGTATAGGACGCTAAAGGAAATGTCTGGGGAGAGGGAAGACATTGAAGAATTGCTACATTAATTGTAAACAGCCTCCAATTGCCACCATTATACCTGAAAAAAATTCTCGTGTATTAAGTTCACTGGTATCTGTATTCTGTACTTCCTCTACATTTTAGAGCTGAACTGGACAGTAAAAGTACTTTTCATTATTTTTTGAGACCTGCTGAAAAGGCTGAGGAGTTTAGTTTTAACACGTTTATAATTTGAGCAACTAAAATAGGAAAAAAAAGGTTAATTCAATTGTTTCAACTAAACAAAATTCAGAACAAATCTTAATCAAAGTCACTACATTTGAAGCTTTATAAGATCGCAAAAACAGCATGAAATACTTTTACTTTTTACTCTTTAAGTACATTTATAAACAGGTACTTGTATGTAATGCTTGTACTCAAGTAGATTTTTTCATGTGAAACTTTTACTTTCTATTTATTTGCCCTGGTGTCTGTCCTTTCACTTCCTGCACTGCCTTTGTGTTAAATATTTGTGACTGTTTCTCAGTGTTTAATAAAGACTGAGTCCAGCCCGATGCTTTCAGAACTGGAGGGAGATTTTTGCACTCTCCCACTGTTAACCTTTACTCCTTTTTTGCTTTGACACATCTGGCCCTAAGTATAGTCCAGCATTTCTTCACTTTTGCTTCTTCTTTTCCCAAGATCCTGGCAATCCCCTTCCAAGAATTATTGATTAAATTCTAAAGCAATGATCTTTTGTCTAGAATCATACAAATACAAATGATACAAATGTTGTTTTCTTTCTCCAAGTTTTTCTGCAAGGTCTGACAATTCACCCTGGAGTAATTCTGACAGTGGAGGATGAAGCACTCAAGTTTGTAAAAGTACACATACAGGGGTAAAAAGTTTCTCAAGTAAAAGTAAAAGTATCATATGAAACTACTTGTAAGTATTAAAGTACATGTTTAAAAATGTACTTTAAGAGCAAAAGGTATTTCACTCTGATTTGTGTTGTTGAAGTGTTGTTTGTGTACAATGTGTAAATGTAGTGATATTGATATTAATTAAAAATAATACATATTTTGGTCAACAGTAGCAATACAAATCAATGTCTTAATTTTCTCATGAATTTTGTGCATTTATTTTTATTTGCCTAAAACTGAAGTGAACTGAACTCGAAAACTTTAGTCAGGGTGTTACCACGGTAAAAATAACCCCTCAAATCATATGAAAATGCATTTAGTGGTGAAAGTATGTAGTGAAGTAAAAAGTATCCGCTCTAAAATGTACTTAAATAAATAGAGATACCTAAAAATTCAACTTTTACTTCGTTAACTTCCACTTCTGAATTTTGACCATAATCACCATAAAGAAGCTGGTATATAGTTTTTTTTTTTTAGTTAAGCCATTGCACTGACTTGAAAAATGGTACTGAAAGTTAAAGGAGATGTCTGGGGAGAGGGAAGACACTGAAGAATTGCTACATTGATTGCAAACAGCCTCAAACTGCCATCATTACACAAGAAGAATGTCTGCTATAAATGAAGTTCAGAAATGCATTTATCAAAACTACAGCATGTATTTTTATTGTACAATGTTCAGTGGTCATCAGGCTTTGGACAAGGCAAGATGCTTCAGCTCTGGACTACAACCAGAAAGAAGTGCTGTGGGAAGTGTCTGGGGAGGTGGAAGCCTGGACATTACCAAAAGACAATGAGAAAAGCCTGTGTTTTCTTGAAACGCTGTACCCATGTTATCATAGTGATGTCCCTATTTTTGTGGTAATGTAAAACAAGAAAACCTGTGGAATGATCGATCTTTCAGAATGTTTTTCCATGTGTATCCTTTATTCTCCTGCATTCAAGTTTTGACCTCTACCAGTACACGCCCACTGGAAGGTCCGCACTTCATTCTCAAATTTAATTTTATTAATCAGTGATAAACATAGAATTCGCGTAGTCATTCTAATACAAATGAAAAATAAAAATCCACTACTTGTTAGCGTGATGTGCAGCTGTCCATAGGAGGCGCCAACAGCTACACGACTCTTTATTGTGATCACGTTTACGGCGACATTAGCTCCCATTTTGCGCCGCAGTGGAAGTCAGCAAACTTGATTCTTTTATTGAGTCATTTTAGATGAATATTGCGATTTAAAATGTGCAAATTATAACACAATGATCCACGGGTGTCATGGATTAAATGTGTCTTCTTTAAAAGTAAATGGCACTTTAATTTGTCAATATTCACTTATGTTTCCTTTAGATACAATTATGATTAATCTGTGCTCAGTATTACCTAATCCCTAATCCCTAGGTGTCAAATCAATCCCGGTCAATCTCAAATAGGCCTAGTATGTGTAAAGAGTTAGGCCTATTTTATCTGCAAAACATCAAGATGAGGATGTAACTAGGAATGTGCATAGTATCACACCTAAATTTGATTAAATCTGGGTGAGTCAAACAGATTTACCCAGAAACGGGAGGATACTCTGTTGGAAATCGCGTCTGCTTCTTGTGTCGTAACCCAGATTGAAATAAGTTTTGAGCCAAGTGACAAATATAAATCTGCCATATGTTTTGAAGCTTACCTTTAGTCACACTTTTTGGCTGCAGTGATCATCTCCATTGTTCTCCTGAGCGTAATGTAAATGCTATTTGTTTCGCCATGCTCCCTTATCTCCACGCCCCCCCACCCCCACCCCGTCGTCGTCGTCGTCTCCGCCATGGCCCCCTCCTCTGCTTTAGCTGTGTCTGTCTCAGCACTACCCCCGGGCGCTATTCCACATTACCATGAACATCAGTCACTGCCGCTCCCGTAACTGCACCTCCTCCGCGCGCACGTATTAGCGACCGCGTATTTACCACCGTTAGCTTAGCCATGCGTTATGACAATCTGACAGACCGTAATGGCGAAAACGTGTCCCCCCAAAACGTAAACAGAATTTACGGTATGTATGTGTTACGTTGCCGGAGTCCACGGAGCGTAAATGCGTTAAGCGTAAAGCGAAAAAACAAAAAAAACGTACCTAGACGTGAGTGATGTTGACAGCGACCCTGCTATTTTTAAAGGGCACACTTCACAAGATATCATTGCCTTTTTGTGTGTCCTGGGGGATGCCTTGTCTATTTACACTTACTACAGTAGGAAGCGAGCATTACGTTCGGAGGTTATGATCCAAAGTGTGTCAAATCAAGTCAGGAAAAAATACTAGAGTTGACGTATTTTAGCTTGGGCGATGCTAGTTAGCTGATTTAGCCCCGGTGGAGTTTTCACAACATTTTAGTGCTGGAAAGTGTTCTGGTTATGTCATGACCGCGCAGCACGAGCCAAGTCAAACACATAACGTATACCAGCTAGCGGACACCTGCAGCTATTTCTAATGCCTTCTGTAATAATGAAAAGGTAGTGTAATTAAATGCAAGATTAATTACGTCCCAGGAGATCCGCTGTGATTGTTGGAAGTTGAGAAAAAGGTAATGTTTTCCTTTTTGTTCAGACAAGTTGGCAAAATAAGAATTTGTATGCAAGCTTTGTATGTCAAAGCTATAGTGGATGAAGTACAGTCAAAGTACAGATACTGAGGTACAACGTTACTCAAGTAAAAGTATCACATGAAAAAATCTACTTCAGTAAATGTATTTAAAAACTCAAATGCATTGGAGCAAAAGCCAAAAACATTTCCTGCTGGTCCAACTGACTAAAATCGAGATCTGAATATATTTGTTTTTTGTGTTATTGGGATGCTTTTATCAAATTGTATATTCACAAAGATACACAATATGTTTACGCTCAGTTCTTTCTTTATGTATAGTACATACAGTATAATGCAATTTCTGCTGATGTCTTTAGATTGAGGAAATTTGCAGTTACTGTTGCACTCTCCCACTGTTAACCTTTGCTCCTTTTTTGCTTTGACACATCTGGCCCTAAGTATAGTCCAGCATTTCTTCACTTTTGCTTCTTCTTTTCCCAAGATTCTGGCAATCCCCTTCCAAGAATTATTGATTAAATTCTAACGAAATGATCTTTTGTCTAGAATCATACAAATACAAATGATACAAATGTTGTTTACTGCATAGAAGGAATTAAAACCTGGATGGGATTATTATTTGTATTACTTTACTATAATAATAATAATAATAATAATAATAATAAAATTATATATATATATATATATATATATATATATATATATATATATATATATATATATATATATATATATATATATATATATATATATATATATATATATTTAATCCTTATATCGTATTTATTTTTTTGTCTTTGTATATGCCCATCGAAAGTTGGTGGGAGGTGTGGGGTTTAAAAAGGGGGGGATGGGGAAAATGTAATCAAACTGTAACTTCTATAACTGCAGACAAGATCAATACTTGACTAAAAATTTGATCACATCTGTTTAAAAATGTACTATAAAGGAAAAAAGTAAAAGTATTTCACAGAAGTATTATTCATTTGTTACAATGTAAATGCAGTGATATTAATTAAAAATGATACACCTAGAAAACACAGTCACATTTGACCAAAGGTGTAAGTTCACTGTTTAAGTGCAGGGTGGCGAAAGAAAGACTTATTTTTTCTTATGAATTTTGTGTGTTTATTTTTGTTTGCTCAAAGCCGAAGCTTGAACTTGAAAACTTTAGTCAGGATGTTGCCATGAACATGGTAAATGCCTCAAATCATATGAAAAGTACTTTTTACTTTTCAGTCCTGTTCAAAAATGTAATGTAGTAGAAAGTACAGATACTTTTACTTCTCTACAGTTTAGAGCAGTAAGAAGTATTTTAATGATGAAATTGAATATTAAGTTATAATATAAGTTGTATATAATATTTTGTTGTTGTTATATTTTTTTGTAAGTTGTTATAATAATTGTAGTTGTTTTGTCATGTCTAAAACCTATACAGAGAAATAACCAAAATAAGGTCATAAAAGTTGTATAAAGTAGAGTGACGCTACACTGCAGGTCCTGCATTTGAATGTCAAAGCTTTCAGTTGCAAGGCTAACGAGGAAGTACTGAACATCATGGCTGACTGTCAGCATTGAAAACTGCTCAAAAGAGACGAAGGCTCGGAGTGACACAAGAACAAATGTGATCACCTTGACTACCAGTAACTGTGATTAAGAACAGAGTATTTGCAATTACAGTACAAACCTGCATTGACAACAGAGACACTGACAACAATATATCCACTGTCTTATCAAAGCAATGTTCTGTCTCAATCTAAAAAAAACATTATGCATTTTTTTCATTTAGTAACAATTCAAGTCAGGTTGCCAAGAAGTAAGAAATCTCTGGGAAAAATGCCAAGTTTCTGTTGTTTTGCAGTATAGGTTTTGTGCTATAACCTATTGTGAGCCATATATGAAGAATAGTACTGCTTAAAAATACAACAGAAGTCTGCAAAATCGGGCAGAATGCGGCATCCATAAGAATGCAGTAGGTGACCTTTGAAAAGAGCTTTCAGTCCTTAGCTGTTCTTTCACCATCCTGCACTCAAACAGTGAACTTACACCTTTAGGGTCAAATGTGACTGTGTTTCCAGATGAACTTCGGTCTTTACCAAATCTTTCCATCTACATTTTAGAAAACATTTATTTTTTTCGCTTTTTGTTCAAGACATGATGTTGATTTTTTTACTCACTTATTTTATTATTTAATTAAATTGCCAGAGACACCGACATGAAATATTCTGTAATAGAGGTGAATTTTAAAATATAATTTGCACTCATGGACTGTATATATACATGGACATAGCTAACCTGGGGAGCAGATGCACAATGAACCCTGGCTCCAGTTCACTTTACATTGGAAAACCGTGGCCTCTCTCTCTGTAACTGCTGCTGTCAGACTTGTCATTTTGGTCTTAAATGTTCATATTAACCCCATCTACATGATCCTGGTATTTTAATTTCGCTATTGTGTCTATAACTCAAGATATGAACATTAATAACAGACAAATTAAGGGCTTTCTTTCCCCAAGGTCGCTCCTGCTATTGCTAACAGCCTCGCTCTGGATTGGCTCTTTGGTTGCTACGATACTCACGGTCAGATTTCCTAATATGCAGCTCGGCTCCAAATTGGCTCCTATAACTGCTCTGGCCTCGATGAGCCTCATTTGACCGGAGCTGAACACTGTGGTGACGTCACACGTCTCAGTCCACTTCTTTATACAGTCTATGGTTGCGTTCACGTCTATGAGAACAGATCGTTAAGAGCATACTTCAGAACATTCTCAGTGGAGATGGATACACTTTATGGCAAACAGTGACGATTATAGCCAGAGGAATATTTCCATGGAAACCCACAGGCCATATAAGAGGTTTTTGGATATGCAAACATGCTCACAGTAAGGATGCATGTTTTTCTAAGATTTTCAGTGCAAAAAAAACAAAAAACAAACAAAAAACAACCAAAATGTAAAAAAAACCATGCTTTTATTTTTCCGGCACAAAGTTACATACTGAGGCTTAAACTATACCACACAGGTGAATGTTCTCTCACCAGTTACACTGACACCAGTCACACTCTCACACCAGTGCATAATTTTGTGGTGCCCCGGGCAGTACACTTGGCACAGTGTGTGACAGAGGAGTGAAAGAATAACACATGAAATTGTGGATTTTAGTGTGTAAGGTTTTTAATAGGTACTAAAAAAGAGACCACATCACTCCAGTTTTAGCTCAACTCCTCTGGCTGCTAGATTTTAAAATTTTACTATTTGTTTTTAAAGGTCTTAATGATGCAGCTCCAGGTTACCCATCAGATCTGCTGGTTCCTTACTCAGATCCACCTCACAGCACTTACTGAGTGTTCCTCCATCTTGTCTCAAAACCAAAGGCGATACGTCCTTCTCCGTCATAGTCCTGAAACTTTGGAATAAGCTCCTGATCCATGTACAGAATGCCACATCTATTGATCATTTTAAAACTCCATTAAACACTCATCTGGCTTTTAACTAGAGCTACTATTTCACTATTATCTTGTTGCAAATGTCTGGTTGTTGTTTTTATATCTTTGTATTGTGTTATGTTTTGTTTTTCTGTTTGTGAAGCACTTTGGTTCAACTCTGTTATTAATTGTGCTATATAAATAAAGTGGTTTGGCTAAAAAACACTACATGAGACTAATGCATTTATAATTAAATAACACTGACCACGACTGGTGTGAATAAAAGTGTACATGCTCCAGGCTAAAATGAAAAACACTTGAGTTTGAAAAGCCCTGTTTCAACCCAAAAATAGCTCCCGGACCACTCCTAGCGTCAGCACGTCTCCAGCCCTTTCATATGAGGCATGAGTTCATTGGTGAGTTTCTCCCAAGGACACACGGAGGAGTGTGGATCCTCCTCATCTCTGCGTGCTCCGTCTGATGCTTGTTCTTTCTTATCTGCACACTTTTGTCATATTACGGCACTTCTTCATGTCTGCTCTGTGTACATCTTACAGCCAAGACCGCTCCACCACCCGAATTCCTCCACGTGATGATGTAAACATTGGTCAAACTCCAGCAAGACGCGCTCATAATCCCATAGCCCTGGACCTGAAGACGGTCTGGATAAAAGGGAGGCAACCTGTAAAGCCAATGTGAATGTATTTAGCAGGATTAGAGATGGAGAGAAAGAATCTGCAATCTGTGTTCAAATAGAGTGCAATGGGGCTGATCAAAAGTTAAGACGATTAGAGGTCTTTAGATGCAGGTTTTTATGTTTTTTTCCAATAAATACACGCTGTTAAAGAAGGTGAAAGAAGGGACTATTAGCCTGGCATCTCGTGTTTTACAACTTCAAGGTCCTATATTATACAAATGGATTCTTATGAGCTTTAAGCCATGTTATAATGTTTCCTCCTCATAAACAGACCTGGGGTTGAGTTTTGTTTCATTCACATGTTTGAGTAATCCTGCATTATTAGTCTGTCTACATCTCCAAGCTCAAAATGCTCTGTTCCACCTTGTGATGTCATGTAGTTACCTTTTGTTTTAAATGGTAGATGGCCACATTTTTATATAGTGCTTTTCCACCTTCACAGCACTCCAAAAATATCAAGGAAATATTCACTCAGTTACAGACATTAGATGTGACGTGGGTTAAGTGTCTTGCCCAAGGACGTGACAACATCATTCATCTGTGGGAGGTGGAATCGCAAAGCCTGTCAACCTGTTATGTTTATGTCGAGAGTGGGATTCGAACCACCAACCTTCAGATCAGTAGACAAACACTCTAACATATCAGCTACTGTCATGATGAGCAATCCAAGGTTGAAAATATTAAAAACGATTCTAGTGAAGATGTGTGGAGTGGAGCTCTTCCTGTATTACCACATGATGACATCATAAGTTGAAACAGAGTGTTTTCCGTTTGAGAGAAAAACTCAGCCTAAATCTGCATGGTTTGTGTGTTAAACATGTGTGAATGAAACAAAACAAAACTCCAGATCTGATTCCTTTAAATATAAGACACAAAACCTCAAATTTTCCCGTTGCCTTGAAGAAATACACAGTCAGAATGAGGCTAAAAACAACAGCTGCTTGTTTTAAATATGGACTATGTAACTTTTCTGGAGGATGGTCTGTCATCCGCTTGTCTCCACGGAGATATTATTGCTTTGGCTCAAAATGCATTTTCATAGTATGTCATTTAACTTATCTATGTGACATTTATTCAACAACAAGTCTTTTAAAAGCTAAAACTTGCATTCTTATTGTGAGTGACCTTTTCACACCTGTGACTCGGCCTTATGGCGGCATCTCTATTGGGATAGACAGTTTAATGCCATGCGGTGGAACATTCTGATCAAAGCAAATGACAGACCCTTCACCAGAAAAGTTACATAGTGCAGCTTTAAAGTAGAGATCTTGATTAAAAAAAAAAGAAAAGTTTGTCCAGTGAAGTTGTAGTGACTAGAAACATGTCGGAGCACTTCCTGATTGTTTAAACAAAGTGAACATGGCCCATCTGATATCAGTGCTTGTTTTGTGGTTTTGTGGTTTACCTGTGAATACTGACCCTGTCCTGAGAGAGATCAGCGTTTAACTGTTTTCATTCAGGAAGTTCTGCTTAACTTAGTCCCAACCACCTAACCAGAAACCAGTAACCTGTTTAAACAAATATAACAGTCACATTTTTATACAGCACTTTTCCACCTTGAAGGCACTTTACGTCAATGAACCACTCACCCATTTATACGCCAGTGTACACAGTGTTTTGCCCAAAGACACAATGACAGTATTCATCTGTGGAGCTGGAATCACCTCGCCAAACTGTGGGTCTGACCGCTCAACCAACAATATTTATGTCAAGAGCGGGGTTTGAACCGCCAACCTTCAGATCTGTGGACAAACCCTCCAACTGAACTACTGTCTCTACTCATCAATACATTAGTCTTCTCTTTCCAGATTTATTTTTATTTTTTTTATATATAAACGGCCAGTAGTAATTTCCAGACTATAGTGAGAAGCCAAAACCAGCAGCACTGAAGTTGGTTAGCTTCGTAGAGACTTCTTATTAAAGTTTTTGGACTTTAAAAACACATAGGAGCACTTCTGATTTACCACCTAATGACATCATGCAGTGTAGTCCAACAGTATTGAGCTCTAGGGAGGGCAGCCAAAAAATATGCAGGATTACTCAAACTCATGTGAATAAAAAAACAAAAGTCCCACTACTTTTTTGATGCAGAAAAAACAGTTATGCGTTTAAAATGTTAGCATAGCAAGATGATAGCAACACAAGTTCTTCGACGGACATACTTAGTCACTTTCTACATCTGACAGCAACACATTCGTTTTAAAGGCCAACCATACATCACCTTTTAACAGGGCAGATCGGGGAAAACCATACACGAGAGCTTTTAGATAAAGTAAATGCCTCTTAAATCCACAAGTCCACGCCACGGCACGAAGAAAAGTCCGAATCCAATAGTTTGCTATAAATAGGTCATCACAAATAGCTTTAAAAGGTCAGTTCACTTAAAGGCCAATGGCACTCTGAGGATTGAAACGTGACATTTGAAAGCCTGAGAAGGAGCCCTGCGCTGCTCCAGCATTGTTGTTTCATTCGGAGCCTCAGCACATAAACCACCACAGGGGAAGGCAGGCGCATGTGGGGCATAAATACATGGAGTGTTAAGTGGAGTTCGACTTGCTAAAGGCTAAAAATGGCTAAAAGTGTTGACCTGGCCATAACTCGCCTTAATGTGGGTCTTATACCTTATATACAATTTTCATATATGCAGCGTTGCTCATACTGAAAAACAAGGCTCATCCAGGTCAAACTGGACTAAACTCTTAAACCTAATTTTAAACGTCCTGTGTTTTTTTGTTTTTTGTATTTTTTGTATGTATTTGAGCAAAATGTCTCTTTCCTCAGTACAGATAAGTATTAGTAGCTCTTGAGGTGAACATATGTCCGCTGCATGCTTTCTGAATCCAATTATGAAGCGTTTTATTGTCCGATAATCAAAAATGCGTGTTAGTATGCTAGTCGTTGTTAGCGTTACAGTGACGACAAAACTCCCCTGTGGTCTCTGAGAGTTGTGAAAATGGCTTATAAACTTATTGTGGCGAATAATTAGGATGCTTGAAATGCATTTAGTGAGTGTGGAATAACTTTAGACCACTGCAAACCGTTTAAAATGAACTGTTTTGCATGTTTTTAAGAAAAGTTCAAATCAGGTACAGCGCCTTTAATGAGGACATGCCTTGACAATAAAGCCAGACCATAACAAATTAAAATTAATTAATGTAAATTGAACTGAAATAGTAAAAAATCTGAAATTTGACTTAACAGAGAAACAACAAAATACATTGACTTTTACTGAGTGATTTCCAACAGTCTTTAGGTTTGCACAGCCACTTCACTTAGCTAAGAAAACTGAATTGTTCTGGCAAAGCAATTTAGGTCCATCTCCTAAATGGGTATTTGGTCTGCCCCGGTGAGACCTTTTAAAGAAGTGAAAGAAATGCCAAGGTGGTAACCCCACAAAAGTGCACCCTTTGGAAGTGCTGGTCTGGCCATCTTGATATAATGGTCCTGCATCTTTCTTTCTTCCAACCTCTTTGAGATTTTTGGCTTTCAATGAAGTTGTTACAGGAAATTGTTTTTTATTCAGAATTTTCTTTCTTTTTGCACTCTTTGGGATGAAATGAAAACATGATAAACAAACTTTCAATAGTAGAGGAAATTGAGAATTGACTTGACCAATGTCTGTGTTCACTCACTGTAACTTTGCTTTTTTTTATTTTGTAGCTATTATCTGCCAAATGGATCAGCTCGAAGAGATTTTCAAAGCAAATCCAACTTTGTAAAAAAACCCCAAAACAAATCAAAACAAAAACAAGACAACAGCACAGTTTTAATAGACCTGTACTTGTTAGCCTGGCAGTTTCTTCTGAGTTCACTTACAGATACTTGCAGACGGGTCATAGTGGCCTGGTTTTGATCTGCTTGTGCAATACAGCCTTCTACTACCAACGGTCACATTTTTATTCAGCGCATTTCTACCTTGAAGCCACACAAAGAGCTTTACACCAAGGAACCACTCACCCTACTACTACGAGGCTACATATTTTTCTCTGCTACTTGAAGGGGGAAAAAACGGTCACGACCCCTTAAAATTTGCATACAAATGTTTACGAGGACCGAACCAAGCCTGCAAAATCTTAAAGTTTTAGCATTGATCCACCTATCTCGACTTAAGACCAAAAATACATGTGCGTGCTTGTACCTTGGAATATATTCATGAGAGCCGTAACAAGTACCTCTAGGAGTGCGCTACCACGGAACAAACACGCGTTAGCAACAGCACCTCATTTACCCATGTCCTCATTAAAACATCACACGGTGACCTTGATGGTATCCTCTGAAGACTCACCTTAAAAAAAAAAAAAAAAAAAAAAGAAGCTAGGTGATTTGGTTATCTCTGTCTGCGTGTCCCATGATCCTCCAGTGGTGCTAGCGTAGTAGGTGTTAATGATGAAAGCTAGCCCTGTAGGCGCGTCACATTGTAGCCTCTGCCGGATCTGCGTCGCGCGTTCTCTGGCCCTTGATGTCGTCCCCCACTGGCCCCTCTCAAGTTGGAGCACCGGGGCGAACATCAGCCGCTTCCTTACATGTCACGGGGATGCAATTTTTAGAGCTGAGTTTTTCCTTTTTTTCAGGAAAGTAGGCCAAGAGCGCCAGGAGTTTGGAAGATGACAGGGCGACGCAGAGGAGACGGAGAGCTAACATTTGTGTGACATTCAGTTTGTTTGTTCACGGGACATGAAGCAGTCTTGTGCAGGGTGCTCGCAAGGAAGCAGGAACAGTCTAACCTTGCAGAACATGGGGCGGTGTCATATTAATACTGGGATTTGGAATGATGCGGAGAGATGGCGGCGCCCCATGACGAGAAGGTCCAGGATTCAGTTGGTGGACAGTATGAAGCCTTTCTGTGTGAAGTTTGCATGTTCTACGTGTTGTGTCTGTGTATTAGTTTCATACACTGCTTTGGTTTTCATTTCAAAAACATGAGGGTGACAAATAAATGGACTATACCTTTAAAGGCGCACTGGGGTGTCTGCCACTTATCCGTTTCCATGGAGATGTGATTACCGTGTTGAGAATGTTCCATAAAGCACTAAACCTCTGTGTTTTTATTGCAAAAGAAAGTTTGACTTGTTACTTGGCCTGGTGGTGTCACTTGTCTCCATGGAGATAGATCACTTTAAAGGACCCACATTACGCTATTTCTTTATCTATGTTACAATGTTGTTTTCTCCTCACAAACAGACCTGGAGTTGTGTTTTGTTTCATTCACATGTTTAAAACACAAACCCTGCAGATTTAAGAGTTTTTCTCTGAAATAGAAAACACTCTGTTCCACCTTGTGATGTCATGTGGTGATACAGGAAGTGCTCCACTGTGTTTTTAAACTTCATAGACCTTTAATAGAATCATTTGGATGATTTTGGGCCTTGGAATTGCCAATTTCTACTGAACAAAAGTTAAAAGCAGCTGTTAACTTGAAAACTACCACTTCATGACATCACAAGGTGGAACAGAGCATTTTGAGCTTTGAAGATATGGACAGACTAATAATAAGAGCTACTCAAACATGTGTGAATGAAACAAAACACAACTCCAGGTCTGTTTTTGATGAGGTTACAACATTCTGACACGGCTCAAAGCTCACAAGAATCCATTTTGCGTAATATCGGACCTTTAATGCTATACTACGGAATATTCCAGGCAAAGCAATAACATCTCCGTGGAGACAAGCATATGGCTGGCCCTCCACCAGAAGAAGCTACATAGTGCAGCTGTAACTTGATGAACTAAGAGAGACTTGCTTTAGCCACATCTACTTGGCATTAAGATACGTAAAGGCCAATATTAAGTTTCTAAGCAACAATATAACGTGCGAAATAAGAGCTTTACTAAACAAATAGGCCCTACGTCAGCTTCTAACACTCGGGCCTAAGAACTTGGTGGTTAGACTAGACTTGAAATATATAATAATATTCTTTTTGGGCCATTTTAAACAAAAGCATTAATTTGTCATTAAAATATCTTCAATTCACAGCTGCAAAAGAGGATTACATCAAAGTAGTCTTACATCTATTATCTCTGCCAGGGGATTATGCTACATAAATTGCATACTCACCACAATGCAGCGCCTTTCACTGCCACTAAAAAGCTCCAAATGCTAGCCTAATAACAGCACACGCACCACTCGCAGCATTCATCTGGCTTATTTGTCTAGATGGGATTTGAGGCTTATTTGAATAAAAAACCAGGTTGAATGCCTTCCCTGCAGCATACAGACTCCCAGACGCGTCCCTGTCACCTCGCACGCTGACGTCTTTCATCCGTCCAAACTGACAGTTACATCGACGAGTTCCCTCAAGTTAAATGTTAGTTCTGTGACAGGAGGAACATAAAGTTGTGCTGAGAAGAAGAGCGCTTCAGTGGGGAGGCGAAAA
This sequence comes from Periophthalmus magnuspinnatus, assembly GCF_009829125.3. NCBI lineage: Eukaryota > Metazoa > Chordata > Actinopteri > Gobiiformes > Gobiidae > Periophthalmus > Periophthalmus magnuspinnatus. The sequence continues at coordinate 7,707,649 of NC_047140.1, read as the reverse complement.
CTGGAATCAGACACTTTCAAAGATAGACACAAGAAGGAGCTGCAGAGGAGTGACAAAAACACACAAGGGCGCCACGAGGAGTACAGACACTTGGTTAAAAAATATGAGCGAGAATAAAATGTGCGAGGAAGGACGAACGCTTATTTGAAACCCATAAGACGCTCAATGACAAACCACCTCAAACTTGAATGAGACAGGATTTTTCAACTTTCCAGACGACACTCAGTTTCAGCTCGTGCGCACCTTTATTTAATTCTTCATTGGTAAAGTTCTAATGCGTAGTGTTTTAATGTTTTACCATGTTTCACTGTGACCGATTAGAACCATTATGATCTTATTACAAGGGTAAAACGACATTGTTCGCCATGTCGTAGCGGCGTTCTTTCATCATTAGGTTACTCAAAGTTGTATGCGCATTGATTGGTTGAGTAGTCTTACGTTGGCCGGCGTTCAAGGCTTGAGTAGGCCTGTCACTGTCAAGACGTTTGATTGACAGCGTTGCGGGCGAAAAGAGGCATTATCTTCACCAGCCTCGCTCCGAATTGGCTGCAACTTCGGCTCCGTATTCGTCCTTATAACTGCGAACCTCGATGAGCTTCATTTGACTTTATACAGTCTATATTTCACACGTTGGGCGGCGTTAGGCCAGTGTTCAGGAAGTAATGTAGACGATTTTTTGGGCATTTCGCGCCAACGAGCACAGGCCGTTGAAGTTAATACGCTGCCATCTTTGGTTCGTCTTTTAGATCTTTTTGTACTTCCATGTTTTCAATGAACAAAGTCAAATAATCATCTACGTATGTTATACTTAAATACTAAATACATTTTTCAAACCTTTCCTGAGATTATTCCAGTAAACTGTGTCTTGGTTGATGTGCATTGCATTTGACCCATCCTTCAGTGTAACCCCGCATCCAGGAATCAAACTCGCAACCTTCCTGCTGTGAGTTCACTGTCTGACATCATTGTAATTCCAGTATTGCGAATGAATTGAGGCTTTTATATCCATGGCTATAAATTCTGAGTTCATCAAATTATGGTAAGCAATGAGATTGTGTGGGACCATTGGGATGATGGACACACATCTCTTTTGTTGCTAGGACAAACTGTGCGCTCCAATCACACAGAGCGTTTAGGGTGTAGATACTGGGTGTTGTGTCCCCTCCCTTTTACAACACTCCCCTCTGGTTGGGCAGATTAATCATTTTAATTCTTTTATAAGCCCAGTATCCAACTTGTATTAAGTCTAGTTAAGAAAATGTTTATATCTTTTCCTGTGAGCTTTAAGTCATGTTATAGTGTAGTTCCTGTATCAAAAACATACCTGGAGTTGTGTTTTGCTTCATTCACATGTTTGAGTAATGTTGGTTTATTACTTCACTTGTCTACATCTCCAAAGCTCAAAATGCTCTGTTCCACCTTGTGATGTCATGAAATGGTAGTTTTCAAATTAACAGCTACGTTTTACTTTTTGGTTAGTAGAGATTGGAAATTCCAGGGCTGAAATTGTCCAAATGATTCTTGTAAAGGTGTGTCCAGTTTAAACAGTGGAGCACTTCCTGTTTTACTGCATGACATCACAAGGTGGAGTAGAGTGTTTTCTGTTTCAGAGAAAAACTCAGCCTAAATATGCAGGGTTTGCGTGTTAAACATATAAGAATGAAACATAACACAACTCCAGGTTTGTTTATGATGAGGAAACAACATTATAACATAACGTAAAATGGGACCTTCAAATAAAACCTGTTTGTGAAAAAATGTGGCTGAGTGATAGTGTTTGTACATATTTAAAGCCATGCATTTTCTTGATGGAGAACTACAGGAAAACAACTTCCAGGGACAAACTGCTTAATTCAATCAGACACGCTGGATGAGACCCATGTGGAAACAACTGCCTGTGACTGTCCCAGTTGTTCCTCTGTCATGGTTCAACATCAAAGTGGGAGAAGGGACTAAGTGGGCGTGGCTAACAGTTCATGTTCTTCACTCATGTTTTTTAAAGATGATTGTGTCTGCTCTATACTTATAATCTATGACACCCGTGGATCATTACCATACAATTTGCACATCACTATATACATCTGAAATGCCTTCATAAGAAAACAAAACAACAAACATGTCCGCTGACTTACGTGTTAGAAAACCGCGGTGCCCAACGGGAGCTGATGTCTCCGTAAATGTCATCACAACAAAGAGCCGTGTAGCTGTGGGCGCCTCCTATGGACAGCTGCGGATTTTTTTTTCATTTGTACCAAAACGACTAAACAACACTCCTGAATCCTATACATATCATCGATTAAGAACATAAAACTGAATGAAGTACGTCACTGTGAAAAAGGGGATTAATCGGCAATATGGCGTTTTGAAAATAAGCGATTAAAGATTGCTCAAACATTAACGAATCACTCCAAATACAACTTGGGGTGAGTAAATGGTGAGAGGAAACAACTATAACATGATTAAAAGCTCTAAAAAGTCAATTGTGCAGAATAGGTCTGATTTAACACAACATGTATCTGTTTATAGCGACAATTAAAATACTTGATGACACAGTTTCATTTGTTTTGATGAACAAAAGCAGCATTATGCCATTCACATTCGCAAATTATGGAATGGATTTCTTCATCTGATTTGTTTGTTTCATCCTTGACTTCCCTTATGTAGCTTCTGTTAGTGTTATGCCTGTAATGCCGTCCACACACAGAGCACTTAATGGTTTCAATCACTTTTTTATCTTTATTTATACAGGAAGTACCAGTCTCTCTTTTTCATGGGTGTTCCCTGCTTAAAATACAGAAAAATACAAACAAAAACAAACTACATAGCTCCATTTAAAACATTAAAACAGGAGCAGGTGTGATTATAAATGTTTATCACCAGATTATTAAAGTGCATTAGTGGCACCAGTGTATCCAGTTCCTTGAAGCGTACTCCATTTTAGTGAAGCAAAATTACCAAAAGCTTTTTTTTTCCCCATTTCAGTTCTAGTGTGACTAATTTAGATGTAGATAATCATGAGATCTTGTATTAAAAGTTCCAGTGTCAAAGTTAAACAAGCACGTTCAGGCAGTCTATGAAATATTTAAATAGTAAGTCAGACATTCTGCAAGTCTATGAAGTAATTAAGTACATTTTCCACATTTTCTCATCGTCGTTCTCTTATGATATATAGCGATGGCCAACCAACTTTTTCACATAGGTGTTAAAAAGTAAAAAACCTTAAAAGTGCGAATGGAACAAACCAGGTATGTTTCAATGATAAAATTTTGAAAGTTATATCACCTTTGAAAAACTGTAGCCTTGATATGTTCCAAAAACCTGTATGCAACACAAATACAGAGCGAACCTTCCTTTACTTCTACGGAGCCCTTGAACACTGTAGACTTTCTAAAACGCATTTCGACATTGAACAATTACCTAGCATGATTCACTTCACAAAAACACCAACCAAAAGACAGCGAATATTTCTTGTTTTTGTGTGACTCAGAGACGCAGTATGTTTAGCTCCACAGCCAAGACGCCGCCTGTCACGGAGGATAATGCGAGGCCGTTTTGAGCGAAGCGACGTGTGCTTAGGTGAAGGTGACCAGACCCATAGGTAGGTCAGCTGTCTGCGAGCGTGCGCGTGGGAGGGGGAGTGCACGTGAGGGGTCATCGGAGCTGTACGACTGGGGGCGCGGGGATCTTAACACTCAAGAGACAGCTTTGAGTTGGTCGTGACATTGGTCCCTTTGAAGCGTGTCCATTTCATAACCGTAAGCACATGTTTATAATTGGATCCAGGGCAATGGGGTTTTAGCACAGATCAAGTACGTGAAGCAGCTGTGACTCATTTTTTTTCTGCGTAGTTGAGCAAATTTTGTTTTTAGAAGCGAAACTGCAACGTACTCTGCGTCTAATTATAAAGCGTTTTATCCTAAGAGAATCAGGAAGTATGCTATTACCACACTAGTTGTTGTGTCTGATTTTAAAGCGTTTTATCTTCAGAGAATCAGGAAGTGCGCTGTTACTATGCAAGTTGTTGTTAGCATTACTGTGAAGGCAAGACGCAGTTTTGGTGTGAATAATTAGCATGCTAACATATTTAGATCATCGTGTTAGCTTTTATAATCACTGAAAACAATGAACAGGTATAATAATGTGTAATCTGTCACCACCTCAGTGTGCTTTCCGCTAATGAAACTACATTGCATCAGGTTTGTATTTTGTTGTTAATGAAGAGGAAGCATAAATAAAGTGTTTGATTTGTGTCCTGATGGAAGATAGGGGTGGGACTTGATAAGTTTTAGTCTTCCCACTCCTTTTCGAGCTTGTATAAGAACAGATTGTGAGATGTGCTTTAGGTGTAACTGTGCTAAATAAACCAATCAATTATTTTTTTTTATTTTGTTTTGTATATTTATGGAGAATTGTCATGTGGGAGCATGAGTGACATAGGCTTGCGGGCGGAGCCAAGACAGAATCTTACAGCTAACTGTCAGAAGGGTTTGAACAGGGCCCGTGAGAGATCGCTAGATTATTCAAACATGCATGGATGACATATAAAACCTCTTATGGCTTGTTTTTTGGTAAGGAAACAACATTATAACATGGTAGAAAGCTTCAAACCGTTGATTTTGCATAATACGCTCTCCTTAACGAAAAGCATAGCGCTGAACAAATGAGGCTAGAAGTGGATTTTTGTGAGTAAGCTGTAATGAAAACATTGCATGAAGATGAAACAGTAAAGGCAAAAGGCAGGCATTGTGGTATTCATTTTTTATGGCGCAACAAAGAAGTCTGTTTCAAAAAGAATCAAGTATTAGAAGTCACTAAATAAATGAGGGCTTCATTAAAAATTAAATGTTAAAATTAATTAAAGAAGTTAACAAGAATTGGAAGACAAAACATCAGGCAATCAATAACAATGAACAAAAATATTGCAGTGATTCTTTTATAAAACTAACATGATTTGTGTATTCAAACAGCGCTGGCTTTATAATGAACCAGCAGAAATTAACCAAGGTCTTACAAAAAATTAAAATTGTTAATTAAGTTTATCCTAAAAAAGCAGTTCAGCATGAAATACATTACGTTCACATGGAGATTAAAGAAGACCTCCTGTACTTTCTGTCTGTGCTATTGTTAGAATCTATGTTGTGTTAAATCAGACCTATTTTGCATTATGTTGTAATTTAGACATTTTAAATCGCTATTTTGATCTAAAATGACTCGTTCATAGGAGGGACCGAAAAGTCGGTCCCTCCTATGAACAGCTGCACATCACACTTGTACTCAGTTTGGTACAAATGAAACATAAAAACTATTACTCACATGGTGCTGCTGAATCCTACGTGTATCACCGATTAAGAAAATAAAAGTGGAGAATTAAGTAAGTACGTCATAGTGGAGGCTGATCGGAGCAATGACATCTTGATTACAGGAGAGTAAATGTTACTCAAACAGGCATGAATCACTCCAAATACACCTTCAAAAGGATAAAGGAGAAGAGAAACAACTATAACATGGTATAAAAAGTTGATTTTGTAGAATAGGTCTGATTTAAGGTTTTATTGGGAATTATACGGCTATTCGTTATATCATCAATGATCCAGAAATGTCACTAGATTAAATTGATCTGAATTCATGCTATGATATGGGACTGGTGAAAGTATCAAGATGTAACATAAAACTATCAGGTCATCATGTGATACTATCGAAACATTAGGACATTTTTACATTGTATCAACTTTTACTCTGTATTCTTTGCCTGACGGGCCAATCCCTTTTACATTTTGTTTTTGATCCAGAAGGGCCTGGAACCATAGAGTGAAAAACATTTGTGGGACGGTCAAACCACGGCTGCTAATTTGTAATCCAATCTCAAATCTAGAAGACATAATGAGATACCTGAGATAAATCACCTCTGTTTCGCACTCCTGTGTTTTTTTTTCTTTTTTCCCTTTTTACTCCTAAACCACCATGTTTGTTTTCAGCGGAGTGGACCATACATCTCTCTGATTGGTTAATCCGCCTGTTAATCACGCCCTCTGGAGACAGGAAACAGTTCCAGACCCACTCGTCTTTGTAAAGTTTAGTCAAAGCGTGCGGTTCTGGCTGGACAGGTAACTATATTACGGTTACGGATAGGCTTTGTAATAAGACTTTCGACTCTTAAATGGGAGGCGGATTTGAGCGAGAGTTGTTCAAAAGACCGGCTCTTTATAAATATCGTTTTACTAACTAAGAAGCCAATGGTATAATTTTATCCAATAGGACGAATTATGAAGAGAAATACTGTGTAGTCTAAATACAACTTTGTATTTCAATAAAACTACACACTACTACTTCTAAGTACAATCATTTTTATTCGCAAAAACGTCTCACATGTGCAGCCTTCTTTTCTTTCTCACTGTTTTTTGAGTTTTTTCTAAATAAATGCGAGTATATATACGTGAAAAATGAAAGAAAATATTCCATTTGAAACATTCGTATTTAGTAGACTGGACTTGCTTCTTCAAAGTCTTTGTTGAAGACTAGAATATTGAAAAAAGTACAAACCCTTAGGAATGATATAGTGTCATATTAAAATACAGTTCAATCCCCCTTTGCCTGGTCGCAGTATCATGTCTACAGTTGGCGTGTCCGAGAGCGTGCGGGTGGCCGGGTGTCACTCTGGTCTAATTTACCGACTTTAGTCAAGATCCCTGCGTCAGATAGGCTCACACATGCACACCGCCCCGAGCCACGGTCCGCCCGGTGAAATATTTACTAGCCTCATGTGGGGAAATCTCCACGGATTATCCCCAATAACCTGTTTAACTTAATCCTTATCCCCCACACATGAATAATAAAACCCCCTCCTCTACTCGATGTTGTTGCGTTTCACCCGGGAACGCTCTTCGCAAGTAACTCCTCTCTCACCTTACAGCCCCCTCCCCTTTGCTTTCCCTCTCTCCTCTCCTCCATCTAACTCTCACTCCATCCTCTTCCAGCGATAACAACGCGCCGTGTGCTGTTGCTCCGCTCCCCTCTTTCTCCCGTAAGCGACTCCGGAGTTCTTCAGACATATGCTTCGTGCTTGGTCTCTACGGAGGTTCTTCTTGTGTTCTTGCTCTGTTGTCGTGACCCCTCCTCTCTCCTCTTTCTCTCTCACACTCTTCCCGGACCCAAGCGGACAAAAAAAATTCCATAAAACAACAGGAAAAAGGAAATGGGCAGAGCTTCAGGAGTGGAAGAGAAGAGTTGCGGTTTCAAAGTGGTCAGTTGAGGTTTGATAGTTCTTGGATGCTGTTCGAGAGTTTCACTGGAATTTTGTTTGTTTGTGCGTTGGGAAAGCTTTTGGGGATTACGGAATAGCAGAAAATCGTCAAGATAATTAAGAAAAAACAAGCATCAAGAATTTTCAACTGAATTTCAACCCAGCAAACATTGACTCAACACTTGACTCTTAACAATTTGACGAACTTCCGAAATCTTACCGTTAAGGATTCTTGCGTTGGTTTCCGAAGGGTTGGCTAAATTACGCCCCGGGGATAGCGCAGAACACCTGCTGCTCTCGCCAGGAGCTGACAGCAGCACAGCGCAACAGCACGGACTAGACATCAGAATCACCGGGACATTTCACCCTCTAATGAGCAAACAATCACCTACTGCTAGCTGCTGTCACGGTCTATCGAATTAACGGGAGTAGCACGCAGAGACGTTAACATATTCCCGATTTCCATTTGAAAGTGGTAAGTTGACTTTTTTTTTGTCCTGACATAAAAGGATGTTGAAAGCTTTACTTAAAGAGTGTTGAGATCATGAATAAAAATTTGCCCTTAATTGCGACGTAACCTAGATCCTGCCAACAACGCCTAAAGCGTGTTTCACAGCCGTTCAAGCGAATCGTTCATAATATCTGTTGAAGTGTCTCCCAGGCTGAGGGAATAAGTTAGAATATTGTCAGTGGATAATGTTACTAGCGCTCACGGACATCCAAGTCGAGATTTGAGTGATGAAACTGCTGATTCTGTACGGTGTGTTAAAGGTCCTATATTACACAATACTGACTCTTGTGAGCTTTAAGCCGTGTTATAATGTTACATCCTCGAAAAACGGACCTGGAGTTGTGTTTCGTTTCATTCACACATGTTTTAGTAACCATTTTCATAAGTTTGTCTACATCTCGAAAGGTCAAAACGCTCTGTTCCACCTTGTGATGTCATGCAGCGATTAAGTAACAAGCACTTTTTACATTTTGTTGGCAATTCCAGGGCTGAAATGATCCCAAATGATTCAAGGTTTATGGAGTTTAAAAACAAAATGGAGCACTTTTCTGTATTACCACATGACATCACAAGGTGGAACAGAATGTTTTCTGTTTGAGAGAAGAACTCAGAAGCCTAAATTTAAAGGGTTTGTGTTAAACATGTGTGAATGAAACAAAACACAACTCCAGGTCTGTTTGTGATGAGGAAACATTATAACATAGATCAGAAAATAGAGTAATATGGGCCCTTTAAAATGTCGTACTTTAAGACAGACAGAGGTGACCATTGAGATGATAGGTCCTATGTGTTAGAAGTACTCAGGAAGATACTAGGAAAATATATAAATAGGGTGTATTTCTTCTACCGTCGGGGTGTCAGGTTGACGTGAGGCTGGCGTGGGTATAAAGTATTGATGACAGCATTTATTATTTCCAAAGAGGGAAGATCTGTGGCAGGGTGACATTTTGTCAGCTCCGAGCGTGTTTGGTGTGCTGGGTTACTTCGGGTGTGTGCCGAGGGATGATTACTGAGTTCTTCTGACAATATTCATTTTTTCCTCAAACAATTGCATATGTACATTTTGGATTACGAGTTGTCAAGTTGGCATTTTATATTAATTGTTTCATTTCTTATCACAAAAATGTTGATTGCTTTAGCTTTCTTCTGGTTTTCTATTGAATTATTTCGTGTATGGAGATTAGACGGGGTTTGAAATGCATAAGGGTGAGCTTTATTATCAGTGGAAAGACAAAATCGATTGTTGCAAAATGGGAGCGTTCCATCTTCAGACTTGTCATGATGTTGTGCAAAGCTGATGGTGTTTACTGATCATTTGTTCTCAGAGGAATCAAAATGCTAAAGGATAGTAGCCACATTAAGGTTGATTTCATCATTCAGAGACACATTTGAAAGATGTATCTGGCAACATGGCTTTATTGAAAGGTCAAAGCCCAGGGAATGGAGGAGTGAGCAGGTGCACACATTAAAGGGAACATATTATTTTCTGATCTGTGTTATAATACTGTGTCCTCATCACAAACATACCTGGAGTTGTGTTTTGTTTCATTCACAAATGCTTTAAAACATGAATCCTGCATATTTAGGCTGAATTCTCACTCTGTTCCACCATGTGATGTCACTATATGCTAATACAGGAAGTGCTCCACTGTGTTTTTAAACTCCATACACCTTCATTTGAATCATTTGGATAATTTCAGCCTTGAGTAGAGCTAATCTCAACTGAACAACAGGTAAAAGGTAACAGTTAACTTGAAAACTACCACTTCATGACATCACCAGGTGGAACAGAGCATTTTGAGCTTTGGAGATGTAGACAGACTAATAATAAAAAATTACTTAAACATACGTGAATGGAGCAAAACACAACTCCAGGTCTGTTTTTGAGGAGGTAACAACATTCCAACATGGCTTAAAGCTCACAAGAGTCATTTTTGTGTGATATAGGACCTTTAACAGCTCTGCCCCTGAGCCACACAGTGAAGCTTTGTGAGATTCAAACCTACTTTTTTGGATTAAAATGTGAAAAATAACAAGTTACTTCAATAGGCCTTTTTGTGAGACACAGTTTGTAGCTACACTGGCCTGTAATATGTAAATCTCTTTAAAGGAACACTTTGTAAAATTTCTGGTGGAGTGTCTGCCACCTGTTGCCTCCACAGAGATGTTATTGCTTTGCCTCAAAGGTTTTGCAGTATGGCTTTAAAGTTATTTATTCAGTTGCTTAAAAATATCTTGAAAACATGCATTGATACTGGTGGTGCCACCTGCTTGTCTCCATGGAGATGAGTGACCCACCAAAAAGGTTACATAGAGCACTTTGCACCTGGATTTCAATAGTTTGTACCTATTGTCTGATTAGAATAAATGTCTTTCATGTGTTTTTGAATGAAAGATGACGGAGGACAGGTGTATTAGCCCAGCATGGTGTTGCCACAGTATGTCATTTTCTTGCCACCAGAAAGTTAGATACTATACCTTTAAAATAAGACATTAAAGGTCCTATTTTATGCTAACTTGATTTTTGTGATCTTTAATCCATGTTATAAAGCTGTTACCACCTCACAGACATACCAGGGGTTGTGTTTTGTTTCATTCACACATGTTTGAGTAACACTTTATTATTAGTCTGTTACATCTCCAAAATTAAAAATGCTCTGTTCCACCTTGTGATGTCATGAAGTGGTAGTATTCAAATTAACATCTACCTTTTACCTTTAGTTCCAGGGCAGAAATCATTTAAATAATTCTAGTGAAGGTGTATGGAGTTTACAAACACAGTGGAGCACTTCCTGTATTACCACATGACATCACAAGGTGGAACAGAGTGTTTTCCATCTGAGAGAAGAACTCAGCTTAAATCTGCAGGGTTTGTGTGTTAAACATGTGAATGAAACAAAACTCAACTCCAGGTCTGTTTGTGATGAGGAAACATAACATAGATGAGAAAAGAGTGTAATATGGGCCCTTCAAACACACTGAATAATACGATTTTGGAGTGACATGCCATTCAGCTCGATTTTGTCTGTACTTGGATTTAGTTCATGGCTCAGAGGGACAGAGGTGATTTGATTTGGTTGTTACTCTGAAAAGCCGTTGATGCAACCAAAGCCAGTGGTCTAATTCCTGGAGAGGCAACGATCAGGGACAATCCGTAGCCATCTGGGAGACTTCACCCTCCCTCAGGCCGGCACGCGCGCCCTCCTAAGACCCTCACTGAACACACACACCATTGATGATTACAGCCATTCATTCAGGCAGATATGTCTGTGGTTGACAAGCTGTCCAGCTGTGCCCATGTTAGTGCGGCTTCAAGTCTGTGATTACGACTGAGAGACCCACTTTTACAGCTCCGTTACTGACCTGTATGAACTGCATTTGTCACTGTCAACTTCTTAAATAAACTAATAATAATAATAATAATAATAATAATAATAATAATAATAATAAAGGTCCTATATTATACAAAATTGACTCTTGTGAGCTTTAAGTCAAGTCATAATGTTAACTCATCAAAAACATAACCTGAGTTTTGTTTGGTTTCGTTCACACATGTTTGAGTAGCTCTTTATTATTAGTCTACGTCTGCAAAACTCAAAAGCCTCTGTTCCACCTTGTGATCAGTTATCAGTTAAACATGTGTGAATGAAACAAAACACAGCTCCAGGTACGTTTGTGATGAGAAAACAACACTATAACACATCAGAAAATAGCATCATGTGGGCCCTTAAACACTTTTAATAATAGTGTTGGTGAGAATCTACTTTACTAACCACATCTGCCCAGGTGTAGACTAGTAGAAATAGCCTCTCTGACCATAGAAAAGAAGATTATGTGTCTTGCCCAAGAGCAAAATGGCGTGGTGTTCAGTGCAAGCAGCAGGAATTGAACTACCACATTTTGGCCTGGTTATCAACTGACATATACATTTTCAGATTAGATCTACTTTGTTCATTTTCTAGGATTGTAACCCCCACGTTAATCTGATGAGTTAACATTACTGGTTACACTGTCTTAATAAAGCATCAATAAAGATTTAATTCATAATGAACAAATTGTTTATTAAGACAGATTAAGGTTTATAACTTGTTATTTAATACCTGCTTACCACTGGATTGTGTAGTTTGAAGGGTTATTAGGCAAACCATGTTATAACGTTGTTCCCTCATCAGTGTGTTCGGTAAGGCTCTGAAGGGGGAGTGACTTAGCGTGGAGAGCAAACAGCGTAATACCTTGATTTAGCCAAATATAGCATTTTCAAAGCAATAAAAGGCAATATGTGTAATACGAGTAACATGAGTATAAGTTGTTAATTTTTTATTAAGTCTAATTAAAGTCTAGTAATTGTAAAGTGGTGCATCATTACTATAGCAGGATAAAGTTTCAAAAAAATATGTGTTTATAAGGTAAAATAAATATTGTATTTCAGGGAGTTCTGCCTGGATACTCCTCTGATTCTACTTCACACTTTTAAAATGTCAGGATCCCTTTTCTCCTCCTTTTAGACGTTCATGAGCACTGCTTTTACTGAGGCACGTGGGATTTATTTCTTCTATTTAAGGTGTATGTCCATTATACCAGGGAGTGTAATGTACAGTATAAGCAGCTTTTTGAGAGCAAAATAAGACCAAAAGATCCCACCTATACACATTTGAAAAGGCTTTTTTGGTTTGATGAGAGCCATATGGAAAATGCAGTAATCCAGCCTTTTTAGATTTCTATGGGGCATTAACAGCTAATACATAACATATTTAAATCACCGTGTTGGCTTTTATTCTTTTGAAAATGCTATATTTGCCGAAAACGATGTATTAACATGTTTTATAAGTTTCAGTTTTGTTTTTGCTGCTCTGAGGGCCCCGTACTTTTGTTCCCCATGCTAAGTCGCTCCCCCTTCAGAGCACAGTCACATTACAATCTGCATGTATTCCACTAATGAAACAAGGAGGGTTCGAATAGGGCATTGGACAGATCTCTAGATTACTCAAACATGCATGGCTGACATCTAAAAGCTCTTCTGGCATGTTTTTGATGAAGAGCAACATTATAACATGGTAGAAAACTCTAAAAAGTCGATTTTGCGTGATAGTCCCTCTTTAAAGATTGAACAGGGAATGTCAGATCTTCTAAAACGATTCTTGATTTTGTTTTATATGTTTTATTCTTGAAGCTCTTTGGACAACATTGACGTTTTCAAAATCAACTTTTCATTGCAGTTTGGTGATTTAACCAACATGAAAATCAATAAATGCTGTTACCAACCTCGAAGATAAAAGCTGGAAGTAAGGGACAGACATCATTGCTTATGTCACAATGTCTGGCTGCAAAGGTTTTAAAAAATAGTCAAAAGTGGTCCCGCAGAGTTTTTTCCACACATTATTTTCTCCCAGACAAAAAAACAACCCAAAAAATGTAGCTAATCAAGGTCTTGTCACTTCTTATTGTCATGAGACCTTAGTACACAGTTTTAAATGGCTGTGTTTGGAGCCAGCTGGCATCACTTACACATGTGGTTGTTAAAAAGTCTGCAGTGTATAATACAATCTAGTGTGTACTTTATTGTGTGCATTATAAAACGAGCATAAGAAAACAGAAATCTGACTCTTCACTGCATGGCCTCTCTATACTGAGGTGGTATAAATTAGCCTGCTCCACCAAAACATGGCTGACAGCTTTACAACTTGGTATTTTTTGCAGAGTGAGGTCATAATATTGGTATAATTTCTTGGCCTGGTTTAGAATCTTCATTTAGTTCTGGCTCAGTTTAATTTAATTTCTGGTTTAACATGGTTTAGTTCTGGCTACAAACTGGTTTAGTCCAGGATTTGATATGGTTTAATCCAGGTAGGTCAGCTTTAGACATGGTGTAGTCCCAATTATCATCAAAATGTATTCTGTTTTAGACCAGGTTATATCTAATGTACAACTGGTTTAGAACTTAATTTGTCCTGTTTTAGACCAGGTTTAGTCGTAGTTTAGAGTTGTTTCTTCTTATAGAAATAGCTTAGAACGGATTTGGTCTAGTTTTAGTCTTGGTTTAGACCGGGTTTTGACTTGATTTAGTTATTTTCTATTTAGACCAAGTGTAGTCCTGGTTAAGTTCTTATATAAAAACTGCCTTAGAATCACTTTTGTCCTGTTTTAGACCACATTTAGTCCCACTTTAGACTTGGTTTTGTTCTGTTGTATGACAAATGTGTTCCTGTTTTAGAAGACGTTTAGACTTGGTTTAGTTCTGATGCAAAACTGGTTCAGAGCTGATTTCATCCTGTTTTAGACCAGGCGTAGTCCTTGTTTAGGCTTGGTTTTGATGTAGAACTGGGTCAAAACTGATTTATTCTTGTTTTAGACCAGTTTTAGCCCAGGTGCAGTCCTAGTTAAATTTCTAAATAAACCTGGTTCAGAACGTCTGTAGTCCTGTCTTATAAAAAATACCTTTGAACTGATTTAGTCTTGTTTTACTCCTGTCTTAGACCAGGTTTAGTCTTTGTCTAGCTCTTTTTTATTTATCTTGGTTTGGCCCTTCATTTCTTTTACAAACGGGGCTTTAATTTTGACGTAGAACCTTTAGATCTGATTAAGTCCACCACTGTTTTGCATAATTGCTTTGTCAGTCCTTCAATCCTTTGTTAGACTGAGGTTTTGGGTTGTCAGAAGTATTGAAAATCAGACAGTCATTTGAGTCGGCATCGATACTAGTAAAAGTCCCATTAACAAGACAGATTTAAACCTTTCCTGAACAGTTTTAGAATGATCCTGAGCTGTATCTGAACAAGAATAACACATAGACTAGTATACACCCATGGACCACTATGGAATTTACTGGACACTGAGGGATTACACAGATAGAAGGTAAGAAAGTACTACGATTTAATGTTGAAAATCATATTCTATTGTCTAAAGTAGTCATGTTTTTAATTATCATAGTAGTATCATGGTATATTGAGCATCGAGTCTATTCCTTAGTATCAAAATCGGGTTTGAACTTTCATTATCGTGACAACTCTACCTTTGGTTTAGTCTTTGTTCTGACCTTGCCCAGTCCAAACCACGTCCATCCCGGTACAGTACACCCCCATGTACCCTATAGCCCCGACACTGTACATCGCAGACTGTGGTTTAAATCTCCAAATTCCACTGGCTCATTACTGTCACTTCCACAGCTGTGTCGTATCACTCACCGGCCACTCCCGCCCGTAAAAGTGATTTGTCTGATTGTGTGTGAAAATAAAATTAACTGGCACCTCTCTCTGGCACCAATCAGGACAGCGGCAACATGACCGAAAGTCGGAGAGGACGGCCACGTGCACGCCCCTGCTGTACGCGCGCACGTGGGGTGACTCAGTGGCAGACAGATTGTTTGAGGCAGCTCTGTAATTAAACTTGTTTTAATCTCGGCGACCGGCACACCACACGATTCTGGGGAGCGCCGCGGCAAAGGTTGGGAGATCTATTGGAGGAGGAAACACAAATAAACACGATACAGCGTTTAGACAGGTCAAACTGAATTAGGGAAGTGTGTCAGAGGAGCACGCCGGACTCTCGTAGGGTTTACACGGGCAGAAACAAAAACATGAAAATATAATGGCATTTAAAGCGTACTGTTTGTTTGTTTTTTTGGTGAAGGGGCACGCCACTTGTTTGTGTCTATGATGTGACAGGATGATAGCTTTGTCTGGAATGTTTCACAGTATGGCATTAAAAACAGGGTGTTACTCTTCTATGGGGTATAAACTGCTAACATAACATATTCAGATCACCATGTTAGCTTTGAAAATGCTATATTTGCCCTAAACAACATATTAACACGTCGTTTTTTGTTTCGTTTTTGAAATTTCCAAGGTTTGTGAAGTTGTAGTGGATTGTTTTGCGTCATACTTTTGGAAAATGGGTGATGTAGACTCGTACAGCTAACTGTAAGTAGTGTTTGAATAGGGCCCAAAAGAAATCGCTAAAATACTCAAACATGCGTGGATCACACCTAAAACCTCTTCAGACATGTTTTTGATGAGGGAACAATGTAATAACATGTTAGAAAGCTCCAAAAAGTCAATTTCACATAATACATCCTCTTCAAACTTGTCTATGCTGCACTTATTGTAACTGAGTTCAATTTAAAGGATGTGTATAATGCAGAATTGACTCTTGTGAGTTTTAAGTCATGTTTTTACCTCACCAAAAACACACCTGGAGTTGTGTTTTGTTTCATTCACATATTTGACTAACGCTGCATTATTAGCTGCAGCTTTAGTCAAATATGTGAAAGAAACAAGTGACAAGTGACAAACAATGAACAACTTGTGTTTTGTTTCTTTCACACATGTTTAAGTAATCCTGGTTTATTAGTTTGTTTGATCTCCAAAGCTAAAAAAAAAAAGGTCTGTTCCACCTTGTGATGTCATGAAGTGGTAGGTTTCAAGTTGACAGCTACATTTTACCTTTTGTTTTAATAGAGATTGGAAATTCCTGGCCTGAAATCTGATACTGAAGGTGTGTGGAGTTTAAAAACACAGTGGAGCACTTCCTGTATTACCACATGATGACATCACAAGGTGGAACAGAGTATTTTCCGTTTGAGCGAAGAACTTAGCTTAAATATGCAGGATTTGTGTGTTAAACATGTGAATGAAACAAAACACAACTCCAGGTCTGTTTGTGACGAGGAAACAACATTATAACATAAATCAGAAAACTGTAATATACGCCCTTTAAAAATACAATATGTAACTTTTCTGATGATACGGTGTTGGCTTGAATGTTTCACAATATGGCATTACACTCATCTGCCTCTACAGTGATAAACAGTCGATGCCACCAAACCAAATTACAGGTCGGTTCTGTGGAGAGGCAATAAAAACACCAGTAATAACTAAATGCACAATAAATGTGATGGAACAGTCCAAGCAAAACAACATCTACATGGAGGCTATGGCTGTCTGGAATGTTACACAGCATTGCATTAAAGCCACAGTCTGTTCCTTTAGCTGTAATCTTCCACAGTATGGCATAAAACCTATCTCCATGTAGAATGTGCCGAAGTAAGGTTTTAACTTTAACTCCAGAAGCTTACACACTGTACCTTTATCAGTTACATCTGCATCTGTTGCTTGAAATACCTGAACATTCTTCGTGAGCGAGGTTGCCTCTCCACAGATCTGACCTGTAACTTAGTTGGGCTGACTGTGGAGGAAGCACAGCAGGCTCTCTGCCAAAAAATTACACTTGCGTTTTTAAATTAAGAATAGGGAAAAAGTTAAAGCTAATTTTAAGGCAACACGTGAAAAACACAAGGAGTATTTGCCAAGGACATAATTATAGTTAAACCTCTCAGATTCAAAAAGTACTTCAAGACAGTAACTGCATAAACTTAAAGATAGCTCGACACTCCATATGGTGACGCTCACACTATGAACCATGTGCCGATCCCACCACAGCCTCTGCATAAGGACACTGCAGTATTTATGATGTCACATACATGAGGTGATGTGTTAAGGACAGATATGTACTGACAAGATTACAGCCCCCGAGCGCTCTCCTCGCATTTCTGTAAAACCAAATGTACCTTAGCTTAATGAGGGTAACAGGTTCCAGAGTAATGTATTACATGTGAGATAAAAATGGCATAAGCTTGAAACCTGGTGTAAATATTGTGTAATGTTGGCAGCTGAGAAACAAACCTGGAATTTTGATCATTTTCACGCTCAAATCACTTCAAAACTATTTTTAGCATCTTGTTGATAATCGCCAGGCTGCTAATTCACAATTTAAAACAGATTCACTTCCTGTTTTTGCCAGCAGATGGCACTAAGCATTCAAAAGTAAAAATTAAATGAAATTAAAGTGCTGCCAGTGAACATGATTTAAATGCATATACATATCCTTCTGCTGTCTCCATAGAGATAGAATAACTTGTAATGGAGTTGTAATGTTTCACAGCATAGCATTAAACATTTATATGCAGGCTTTTCAATGAATGTGATTAAATAAATGCAATATATACAGTATACGTTTCATGCCATACTGTGAAACATTTAAGACAAAGAAATTCCATGGTATATGTGTCATTTTGAGGACTTTTCACCATTCAAAAATATATATTCTTTTAACTTGGTAATTGGGTCGTTAATAATGTGATAAGTGTGTCTATTACTTAATTAGTCTCTACGAAATCACATTTGCATAACAGAGTGCTACTTATGTGATTAACCATGTTGAAAAGAGGACTAAAGAAGTTCTTCTAACCCAGTTCTACATCAAAACTAAACTAGGACTAACCTGGTCTAAAACATAACAAAACAAAGACAGAATCAGCGAGAAACACATAATGATCCAAATGAGTCCGACTTAAATGGCCCATATTACGCTATTTTCTGATCTATGTTATAATGTTGTTTCCCCATCCCACGTTTAACACAGAAACTTTACATATTTAGGAGTTCTTCGCTCAAACGGAAAACACTCTATTCCACCTTGTGATGTCACCATGTGGTAATACAGGAAGTGCTCCACTGTGTTTTTAAACTCCATACAACTTCAGTAGAATCAGTTGGATGATCTCAGCCCTGGAATTGCCAATCTCTATTAAAACAAAAGGTAAAATGTAGCTGTTAACTTGAAAACTACCACTTCATGACATCACAAGGTGGGACAGACCATCTTTTTAGCTTTGGAGATCAAACTTAAACATGTGTGAATGAAACAAAACACAACTCCAAGCATGTTTTTGAGGAAGTAACAACATTCTAACATGAATCAAAGCTCACAAGAGTCAGTTTTGCGCAGTATAGCACTTTTAAATAATCTTAATATGAACAGTTGTGAATACTAACACTTAACTTGTCTTTTTGCCACTGCAGTGTACTCAGACTGGTACATAAATCCAAATGTCAGTCCGCGTTCAGCCTCAGCAGCTCTGCCAGTGTTCTGTCTGCAGGAGCCATTAGGGAGTCAAATGAGAAACTGTCTATCAAAACACATATACTTGTTTCTGCGGTGCTGCTCTCCTTCTTTATGCGTGTGTTAAGGTCTTGTTTAGTGTTTATCTGCTCCGAACACAATGTGAAACTGGGTCAAACTCGCCTGCCACTCAACGCGTCCTAGACTGACAACTGTATCTGCGACGCCCGCGGACAATGCTCAGATGAGAATTTGAGATATTCTTGGAACGTATTTATCCTCCATAGCCCCGCGAGACGGCTTTGATTTAAAACGCAAATGACAGGTTTGACTACTCATTTCACTAAAACATAATTAACATCAGTATATTTAAAGGGCCAGTACCGCAGTTTTTTTCCCTGTGCATTTGAGCAACTTTTGTCTTGCTGCAGTAAATATATATATTGTATAAGCAGCTCTGGAGGTCAAAATAAGTCTGCTGTGTACTGTCTGCACCTAATTATAAGGAAGTGCACAGTTAGCATGGTAGTTGTTGTTAGCTTTACCGGCAAACACTCTTGTAAAAGCGCTTATAAACTCATTATGGTGAATAATTAGAATGGTCCTTAAGTGAGGAATAACTTTGGACCTCTGCAAACAGTTTAAAATAAACTAGTTCTGTTCTCCAGGTTCTTTTTGGTGAAGTTTATAAATATATATGACATATTTAGAGATAATTAGAGTTCAGTTACCTAGCAACCATAATGTTAGCAAAGGTTTATGTCAATTGTCATGAATAAACTAATACAAATGATAATACAAAACACTTTCAGTTTATTAAATTAAGGTTTAAATGGTCAGAAAAATGCCTTCCTTGCTCGTAGTTTAGGTCGAGGTACTGTATTTTAAAACTCTTTGCTACTTCCTGTATTTTTTCTCTACAAACACTTACAAAACACTCTTGTTAAATGTTGGTTGCTAGGTAACAGTCACGGATTTACCTGTATGTACATCATATCTGCTGCCCATGTCTAACCAGGAAGTAAAATGATAAACTTCACCAAAATACAATCTTAAAATCTTCATTTTAAATATACTAACTATGTTTTACTTAAATTTGTCTAATCTCATATTCTCTTTAAAGGTTCTGTATTACACAAACATGACTCTTGTGAGCTTTAAGCCTTGTTATAATGCTGTTACCTCATCAAAAACAGACCTGGACTTGTGTTTTGTTTCATTCACAATCCTTTATTATTAACAGCTACATTTTACCTTTAGTTCAGTAGATAATGGCAATTCCAGGGCTGAAATGATCCAAATGATTCAAGTGAAGGTGTGTGGAGTTTAAAAACACATTGGAGCACTTCCTGTATCACCATATGACATCACAAGGTGGAACAGATTGTATTTCTGTTTGAGAGAAAAACGTGGCCTAACTGTGCAGGGTTTGTGTGTTAAACGTGTGAATGAAACAAAAAACAACTCCAGGTCTGTTTGTGACGAGGAAACATTATAATATTTTGTGTCATACAGGTCCTTTAAGGAACAAGAAATAGTATAAAATCTTCAAGGCAGACCTGGCCGTGACTCTTGGGTCGAAGAAAGCATTAAGGGAGGTTACTGGGGACATCAACTGTAAACAAAGCCATGCTGTGACTTTTCCTGTGCGGAGGTAAAGGTTGTGTGGATGAAACGATGAGATTTTCAGCGGAAAAAAGGGTGTTGTGGCTGGGTACATGAAAGCACTCAAAAAATGACAAGCTTTTAGCCGTAGAGATGAACGTCGCAACTTAGTGGGACGGCAGATTTAGAGTCCATTTTGGAGCTCTGTGCTGGATTGTTCATATCCCCTCTAAGATAAGATTTACCGACCGTTTTTAAGAATTCTTGCATCAACATGTCACTCAAGGGCAGATGAGAAAGAACGGACGATTAAAATGTATACAAACGTAACTGTAACCTTTTGTAATTATTTGGTTGTTTATTCATGCAAAATGCTAGTCTTAAATGTCTTTTATTACGCAAAATTGACTCTCGTGAGATTTAAGCAAGGATAGAATGTTGTTACCTCTTTGGAATATGTTTTAGTTTTTGTATATCAGATTTGAACTGGTGATCCTGTGGTTGGTGGTAAACTCTTGACCCGCTGTGCCTTTGTTCTTTACTGTATTGCAGTATAATAGCGCTCTAAATATAAGTAAATGCGCTGTTAATTATTGAAGATTTGGCGTGAGACTAATCGGGTACTTGTAAGAGACTGCAATGTTAAGCAATAGATGGAAAATCCTCTCTAGAGTTAATTAAAACAAATTTGATCAAGTCAAATTAGGTGGAGAATGTTAATGTGAGATTAGGATTTTAAGAAATACCACTTGCTTAAACGCAGGCAGGTAAAGACGCCAGTGATGAAAAAGAGGGAGGTAACGTGTTTTTGTACAAGAGGTAAATTAATAAAAGTAAAATGAATAGTGTGGACATTCAGTACAACGTCAAGCCGTATTTGCATTGGACTGACACTTTTTGAGTTAAAATGCACTATGTCACTTTTCTGGTGGGGCTGTCTGCTATCTATTTGCTTTGAATGTTCCACAGTATACTATTAAAAGGTTTTGACTGTCATAAAAGCGGTGAAGCCAACAACAGCAGACAGTTGGGAGCAGTGCCGTAAGCAGTAGTCTTGGAGCAGGTCGTGGGTCGCAGGGTCAGAGGCTGGGGTGTTCGTACCTGTCGAGACAAGCTGGATCTGAGGCTGAGGTGCTCGTACCGGTCGAGGAGAGCTGGATCACGGTGGATACACAAACAAATAAACTGGACCATGACATAGAGAACGGCTAGTGGAAATACCGGAAGATGACAAGACGATCTGGCCCTGAGTGTCGGGTTTTCAGTCCTTTTATTCTCACAGGTGCAACTAGATTAATGAGCTGCAGGTGTGTGTGGGAGGAACCATTTATTCAATTAAACGTGTTTTTATTGCTCAAAAATATAAATAGAAACCATAGACTGTATAAAGAAGTGGGCTAAGTGAGTGTGACGTCACCCACAGCGTTCAGCTCCAGTCAAATGAAGCTCATCGAGGCTAGAGCAGTTATAGGGGCCAATTTAGAGCAGAGTTCTGAGTGCGAGTATCATAGCAACCAAAGAGCCAATCCAGAGCCAGGCTGTTGAAGGTAACACACCTCTGGTTTAGCAGGCCCCTTAGCAACGCTGTCAATCAAACCTGGTAACGCTAGCGGGCGCAACCTCGGGGAAAGAAGGCGCCTGATTTATCTCTTATTAATGTTTGCATCTTCATTTACAGACAAAATAGTGAAATAAAAACCCAAGGATGGCGAGTCTGACAGCAGCAGTTGCAAAAAGAGGAGTGACTGTTTTTTCAATCAGTGGAACAAGAAGCGCGAACATGAGCAGCTCCTATTTAGAACGCGGAAGCCAACAGGTTAGCTATGTTTATTTATATATACAGTCTATGGGCAAGAAACTAGCATCACATTGGCCTCCTCTAGACATCGTAATCTGACAGGTTGCGACGGGAAAGACATTCGATATATGTAACCTCTGATGGAAAAAAAAGAGTTGCAACTGGATGGGATTTGTTATCACTGTCGGCTGAACATGTGTCTGCTTCATTTATGTGCGAATTGGCTGAGTTATAGGTGAATCAAGCAGTGACGCATTTGTGAAGGTGTTTGAAGAGACAGAGGCAGGCGAGCGCACAAGGAGACAGGGGGAAGGTGATAAAAGCGAAAGGTGCTGTGAAAGTCAGGCAGGCTGAAATAGAGTGAGGGAAAACAAGCCAATACCCCCATCCACACACACACGCACACGCACATGTTGTGTTGTCGTCCTTCAGGGGGACATTACATCGACTTGCATTCATTTTCAGAAGACTGGTGCAAATCTTAACCATAGTCACCAGGATAAGGAGAAATAGACTGGATACTTAATACCAATTCCAATACCACGATGATAATTTAAAAAAACACTCTTTTTTTTAGACAACAGAATGGTAGTAGTACATTAAATCATAGTACTTTCTTTTATATTCCTATGTTTCCTTATATTTGTGTAATCCCTCAGTCGTCCAGTAGGGTCCATAGTGGTCAATAGGTCTAGTCTTTGTGTCTTATACTTGTTCTGATACAGCTCAAGATCATTCTAAAGACATTCAGGAAAGGTTCATTTCTGCCCTGTTGATGTGGCTTTTTTAGTATCGATACCTGCTCCAATGTATATCTAGTTTTAGTAACGATTAGTAACAGATTTTTTTTTATATTTTTGACAACTCTAGTCGTTATTTACCTAACCTTGACCTATTTTAACCCATTTCTGTATTATAACTAAGGCAGACTCATTTGTCTAATATCTAATTGCATTTTTTCCCCCTGACACACATTGCAATCTTGTTAAACTCTTCCAAAAGAATTTTCAAATATGAATGAATCTAAACTATGGGGGTTAGAAGGTCTTATGCAGAATAACACAGTATATTTTGTTTGTGGAGGAAATTCCGGTACTTCTTCAAAAATTGTCAGACTTTGATGTGCTTGCGCAGTGACACGGCGACAGGATTCATCTGTGGGAGGTGGAATCGCACCGCCAACCTGTGGGTCAATGGGTCTGACCGCTCAACCAGTGATGTTTATTTCGCGAACGGGATTCGAAACGCCAACGTATCAGTGGACAAAGTGAGCTACCGAGCCCGATAATGACCTCATAAGATTTACGCCACGAGAACCTGATTTTTGGTCCCCGCACTGTGACAAATATCTGTAAACGCACACACAACACACACACGTAGGGCAGCGCAGACACATGAAGGAGAGCGGGAGTGACAGCCGGCAATAAAAGGAATCAACACGGCGTGGAGGTGCAATGGCGGCTCGCGAGGTGACACTGACTAAGGGCCAGTTAGATAGCGGATGTACCAACTGTCCCCGCAGATAACACCACACACACATCACATGAGGCAGGTTTTTGCAGCAAACCAAATTCACAAGTTGAATTCGCTCAGGAGAGATTTAAACCTGATCTGACAAGTTAGAGTATGCGTATCACTAAAGCATATTTAACATGATCTTTAAACAAGACATATTGTGCTTGTGTCTGTTTAATTCTGTGGATCATTGTGTTATAATTTGCACATTTTAAATCTCAATATTCATCTAAAACGACTTAATAAAAGAAATAGCGACACTGACTTCCACGTTACAAAACCGTGGTGCCCAATGGGAGCTGATATCGCCATAAATGTCGTCACAACACCTATGGATAGGATGGATTTTTTTTTTTCCATACGTACCAAAATGACTACACGACGCTGCCCAATCCTGTGTGTATCACCGATTAAGAAAATAAAATTGGAGAACGAACTAAGCACAGAGCAGTGGCCGTGTGCAATGGCGGTGAAAACGGGTTGATCGGCAATATGGCGTCTGGAAAATAAGCGATTAAAGACTGCTCAAACATGCACGAATCACTCAACTTTGATTTTGCAGAATAGGTCAGCTTTAAAAAGATGCCGCAAGATTAAACGACTAATCGTGACAAAGTAAAAGAAAAATTTGATACTGTCAACTGGACAAAATCACAAACGCTTTAAAAATGTGAGGAAAACGTCACCGTAGAACACTTCTGCTTTTAGAAAGGTATGTCTTTGTGTGTAAATGCTAATGCTAATGCTAACTTCTATCACATCGTTCAATGTAACATCTATTAATTCAATTTGTTGTAAGGGCAATCTAATAAATTTTAAGTGTACATTATTTCAGTCAGTGGGATTATTATTATTATAAATATTTGTTTGGCTCCGAAATTAACATTAGCATTGGCCCTGACACAGAAGAGTCCTCTGGTGAAGTTTGTCAGTGACACCTGCAGTTCCCCGTGGACCACCGGATCTGTCTAGATTTATCGATTTTACAGCGACTCGACAAGAAGCTCATAGACCTTACATTACGCCGGAAATGGACCTCTGGTTGGAACTAGCCGGCTACCATTGTGCACAGAGCCAGTTAATCGCAATTGAATACAAATCATAATCTGAGTTGACGCAAATATCACATCGCAAAACCTGGAATTATTTAGATGAATGTAATATCCACTGCAAAGATCAAAATATCTTGTTTTTTAATAGAAAAGTCTTGTACCTGTAGTTTAGACGTCTGCAAACAGACTCTGAAATCGCAAATCTAATCACACTTCTCAGAAAAATCACAATTTGATTACTTTCCAAAATCCTCCTCTACGCTTTCTTAGCCCTGTCACGCACTCCAACTGTGCTTCATGGGGTAGGTGAGGAGGTACATGGTCCACCAAAGACCCTCAGACCCGAGCCCAGTTTGAATAGCAGGAAGGGTGTGTGCTCTGTCTGATCAGCAGCCTTCATTATCAGAGCTTGGCATTTCCCAGAAGGCTTTGTGTTTACACTTCCTGCCCCTGATAAAATGGGAGTAGAGTAGAAGAACGTCTGGCTTCGGAGACGGAAATTCAGTTTAAAAATGCCCTTTTCGGGACTGGTCCTCGGTGGGTTTGTCTCACACAGAATACAGATGTGTGAGTCATTGTCTAGTTTAAAGTGCATGCGGCAGGTTTGAGTGTTTTTCTAATTATATTATTATGGAGGGACAGTGCTTGTGGTCGATATTTATTATAGTTTTAAATCAGTTATGTGGCTGTTTGTGGAGAAAATTTTGAAAAGAAAAGTCCAAAAATCGAATCACAACTATTAAACGTTGGACATGTCAAAAATGTAGACACGTTTTGACCCTTGCTAACATTGTGGTTGTAGGCAAATCTTGGAATGACCTATTGATACTTTGGAGCTGATGTCATCAACAATTGCTGGGTGGGTAAAGCTAACTTGAGGCACTGCTCTGTCTGAATCTCTGTTCATCAAGTAGGACTTTAATCTGAACTTTGTTTTAACACAATCTGACCAGAAAGAACCCACTTGGCTGGAACTACAAAAAATGAGCTGATTTGTGCTGTTAAACAAGTCTCTCAAATAACGTTACAGTTGCAAGCTTGCTAGCTAACAGTTGTTTTTTTCCCAGTTTGCTACTCTCACCTCTTTTGTTGAAAATCAAACACCTGAATGGCACTAATGCTCGTATTGATCACAGGCTCCTGAAAATGCGCTGTTTAAATCCATTTTATTCTTCTTGAGTTCTCAGACAATCTTAAAACTTTTTTGGCAGTGTTTGCTAATGTTTGCATCATATCACCATGGAAACCGCTGAACATTCCATCATAGATATACAGGCAGAACCCCCTACCGTGATATCACTGCAAATCCACTGTTTTATCCACTGCCCAACCAGGAAGTAAATGTATAAACCTAATGAAACTGTAAAAACTTGGAAAAGTTGAGTTTTTTTCTTCAAATCTTAAATATTATGTTAATTATCTTTTAGGGAAATGATTTGCACTTTAAACCAGGGCTGAGCAAACGTCAAGTGTCTCTGATCGTACCTCATCTTGACATAAGTGTGCCATTTGCTACATTTAGAGGTTACTAATCAAATATAAATCCACTCGAGGAAAGATTTATTTTTCCATATTTTCTGAAATGCGATTCATTATTTATACAATGGGAGCGATGGGGGAGGGCAGCTTGTCTATTAGCCTCTTTCATTTATGTACTGAAGTCAAAGCAAATAAACTCTGTAAGAAGCAATTCATACAAGGCAACGGGGAGGGAAAAAAGTGATTTCTTTGTAAGCTTAAAGACGCACTATGTAACAAGCTACCTGCGTGCCGCCATGGAGATGTGATTGCGTTGCCTGGAGTACTCCACATGTGCCGTGAGCTCATCTATCTTGCATTTATTCAATTACTAGTGGTAAAAAGTAACTCTTACTGTGAATAAAGTTGTGTGTCCACAGATCTGACCTGTAACTTGGCCTACTGGCAGCACCTTCACTGTGGAACATCCCTGGCAAAGCAATAACATCTCCATAGAAATAAGAAAACTGGTTGAACTTGAGCCTTTAAACTTTTTATTTGGTGATGGATCATTTAATTCTAGCTGATGTGTTTATGTGGGATTTAGAGTTGGCACGATACTGAACTTTCAAACTATTTGAAAGTAGTTTTCATGTACAAAATAATGTACTTTCTAGCATGAGGGTGTTAGATTTGTTCTGATAAAGCTCAAATTTGGTCCTGTTGTGTTTTTTTTGCAGTATCGATTTTTGTTCAAATGAGTATCTAGATTTGATAGTAGTTTTAGCATCAATTACCATCTAATTCTTGATACTTTTGACAACCCCAGTGGAATTAGTGCCCTTAGACGCATTTTTTTACGATATTGATGGGTTTCAAAGTGATGAAGAATTAGATTAGCCAGAGTGATTAATAATTTAAAACTAATTGAATGGGGAAAAGTCCTCAAAATGAAACCAATGAGAAACTTTTAGTGAGAGATGTGGCTACCACTCTCTTCCGATACTATCTCTGTGGAGTACTTTGGGCTTGTGGGTCTTCATCGACTGAGCTGCTGCCGTACTTTTGGAGACTTTGTAGAACCCTCTTGTGTCGACTCTTTAGGAGACCGGCTCTGATTAGGATGTTTGTGCAGGACATGGAGGAAGGATGCAGCTGACACACACAGAACAGGAAGAAACTCTTATTCTTTAACTTAGCTGTGTTCTCAGGGCACTCAGATCAGGTCAAAGAACGTCTGAACAAACAAGATGTGGACAGGGCCAGAGCAGTCGTCCAGAGACTCAGCTGGAACCAAACTACTCACCCGGTATTAGCAAATAGAGCTGTCCAGTATATCGCTAAAATATCTATATCGTATCTAAAAGTCTGTACTGTTTTTTTTTCTTCTTAATGGTAAATTGGACCAAAAGGCAGATTTTCTTCATAATTTTCTGTCTTAAGCCCTGTCAGACTTGGGTTGGTGTTGATTTAGTCTGTTAAGCTTTTATTTTGACACAGTTCGATGAGTAAATTAAGGCACGTACATTTTTATTTATTTAATTGAATTTATTATATCAAAAGGTTTATTAAAGTAAAAAATATAAAATATAAATTAAAAAATAAATAAATAACATAAAATAATCCAATTAATATATATGTCTCTAAACATATTTTTTTTTCTCATATTGTGCAGCAAAAACATGCACGTAAAACCAAATACACATGATTAGTTAGCTCAATGCTAATGCTAACCTTTATCAAAACATTACATCTAACATAATAACAAGATTGGATTTGTGATAAAGACTCCCTGATTATTTTTCAGTGTAGATTATTTCAGTTTGTGGAGTTATTTTAATATTTATTAGGCTCCTAAATTAGCATTAGCATTAGCCCCAACCAACAAAGACTTACCTTTGTAAACACAGAAGTTTTCCCTGCGTTTGTGTAGCATTAAACATGTTCTCTCTGTGCCTTTGCTCCACTCCAGCTTGAGCGGATCTAAGAATGTAATATTTGTGCAGATAAACTAAAATATAAATTATGTATTTTTAAAACTAAGAAAAACACGTTTAAGCAATAATAATATTGCATAAGAATTGATTTGTTTGATTTCCGTACCTCAGTCAGTGCTGATGTAGATATCTGGTCTTTATCCACCCGTCGCTACAGGTTATGCCAAAAGAAAAACACAACTGATCCAACAGTTTCCTCCTGTTCCTGTTTCCTCCTCTCTCAAAGCGACTGATATGGACCAGACAGATTTTTCTGTGACTCGTCTGTACAAACTTGAACAACCTCGAGGCTTAACCAGAGTTCGACTTTGAACCAAGCTTCTTTTTATCTTGTGTGGCACCTAATTGGAACGCACCATCCACCCTGTGTACCTCCGGCTCAACCAGACTGATACAAAGCTTCAAAATCTGCAAACAACCACGTTATTTAAGAATCCTCTATAGCTAATAGGCTGGTATTGAAAATCCCTGTTCATTATAAGTCATGTTTTTCCTTATTAGCCGTTTTCTTCGGTTGGATTTAAACGCAGCTCTGATTCGCGTGGAAATAATGAATACGCTCTTATGTCGTGTTTTTTTGTGTAGCTTGAGGAAACATTGCTAACATTTATCAAATCTTCCATTCATTCCTAATTACATGGTAAATTACTCTAAGAAAAAAAAGGTTTGTTGTTATTTTACGTTGATATGTTTCGAAAGGAAATTGAAATTGTTTTTGTTTGAGTGGATTTGGCGCAGTGTGAAGAGGTCGGTGGAGGTCAGTGCTATACGAGATTAGGCCATTAGAGGGAGACGACTTTGTGCTGTATAATCCTTTCGGACGTAATCGCTAGCTCTTTCTCCTCCCTGATGCTAATAGGGCCAAGACAATAAGAGGGACTAATCCGGCGAGCGAGGGCCGACAGAAGACAACGCACACGGGGAGGGATCCAGCGGCGCGCGCAAGGGAGTCAAAAATGTTTAGCAGATTATAGCCTGGCATTTCTGTATTATTAGATAGGGACCAGTGGGGGTGGAGGTTTAAGAGGCTAGCTAATGTGGCTAACTGTTGTCAAAAGACCACTGGCTCTCAAGGAATTAGCGAAATGAGTATATGGAGGCTATTGTGGAGTCTTGGTAGAGTTGGTTCAGTCCTGTAATTGATCGATTTTCACACGGCTTTGTCCTAATTTAGATCTAAGTCTAGTCTAATATCATCCAATTACAGCTGTGCCATATGACAGCAACAAAACAAGAATATTTCAGTAATTTCCTGAACATAAGTGTGATACATTTGAACATAATGTTGAATGTAAACTGTCATTTATCATAAAAAATAGTCCATTTCCTCCCCCAAATGTCTTGGTGGCAGGAGTGGCTGTACAGAGCTCTGGATTAAAGGAGCCAGGCTCATCATTGATGATGAGCAATGACAGAATCTCGATCTTGATTAAAATTGTATTACTTGCACAGCCCTACATCCATTATTTAAAATGTTAAGTCTTCGTTTAATCTTGCTTTAAGCTGGTTTAGTCTGTCCTGAAAATCGTTAAAGGCCCTATATTACACAACATTGATTCTTGTGAGATTTAAGTCATGTTATAATTCTGTTACCTCCTCAAAAACATACCCAGAGTTGTGTTTTGTTTCATTCACATCTTTATTAGTCATCGTCTCCAAAGCTCAGAATGCTCTGTTCCACATTATAATATCATGAAGTAGTAGTTTGCCTTTTGTTTAGAGATGGAAAACTCCAGGGCTGAAGTGATCGAAATGATTCTATCCATTCATCCATTTTCTTCCTTTGTGGAGGCAGCAGTCTGAGCAGGGACGCCCAGACTTCTCTTTGCACACACACTTCCTCCAGCTCTTTTGGGGCAATCCTGAGGCGTTCCCAGGCTAGCTGAGAGACAGTCCCTCCAGCGTGTCCTAGGTCTTCCTCGGGGCCTCCACTAGGTAGGACATGCCCGTAAACACCTCTCCCAGGGAGGCGTCCAGGAGGCGAACAGATGGCTGAGCCAGCCACTCAGTCACCCTGCGGAGGTAACTCACCTGGAAACATCTGCAAACAACAGAGATGAGATCCTGTGGCCTCCAAACACAGACCCCCTCCAGCCCCTGCCTGTGCTTAGAAACTCTGTCCATAAAAACAATGAACAGAACCTGACAAAGGGCAGCCCTGGAGGAGACCAACACTGGGAACAGGTCAAACTTATTGCAATGTAAACACAGCTCCTGCTCCGGTCATACAGGAACCGGACAGCCCTCAGGAAAGGGCCCCGGACCCCGTACCCTCCATAACACCCTCGACAGGACACCGTGAGGGACACGGTCGAATGCCTTCTCCAGATCCACAAAGCACATGTGGACTGGCAAACTCCCATGAACCCTCAAGGACCCGATGGAGAGTATAGAGCTGGTCCAGTGTTCTGGGACCAGGACGAAAACCACACTGCTCCTCCTGGATCTGAGATTTGACTATCAGTTGGATTCTCCAGTCCCTGGAATAGACCTTACTGGGAAAGCAAATGATAGTGATGGTGTATAGAGTTTAAAAACATAGTGGAACACTTCCTGTTTTACAACATGACATCACAAAGTGGAACAGAGTGTTCTCCATTTGAAAGAAGAAGTCAGCCTAAATATGCAGGGTTTGTGTGTTAAACATGTGTGAATGAAACAAAACTCCAGGTCTGTTTGTGATGAGGGAACAACATTAAAACATAGATCAGAAAATCGTGTAATATGAGCCCTTTAAAAATTGATTCTATTATGTTACACAGACATTATGTTATGTCCTGACTTAGTCCTGGGTTAGTCCTGGTTTTGTTCTAGGTTTGTGATCTTTAAACCTGCTTTTCTTATAAGAAGAGGTCATCCATTTGTTCTGATTTAAGCTTTTATCAGTGCTGTTTTAGCCTTGGTCCATCATAGACTAGTTAGTCTAAAATACTGTTTATTCAGACGCTTAATCATGGTCTTGACCTTATCTCTTCCTGTTTTAATCCTGGTTTAACCTTACAAATGTCACTTTGAAAACCCAATATTTCCGAATCTGTGCAAAAAGTTTTAAAAATAACCTCAATGTGTATTTTGCTTAAACTGTGCTAAAACGCCTCTGGAGCACCAACCAGTGATGCAAGACATTGAAATTCAGTAATCAGCCAAAAATCGTAAACCCAGAAAAGTGCCAGTTTTAGGGGGGGAATTCTACCATTTTATTGGCTTATGTGCAGGTGAAGGCAATATAATCTGTAACAAGGGACTAGGGAATGACCTAATAACGCCCATTTGGGATGACGTGTGGTCTTAATTAACAGCACTCTGTAAACGCCCTGCCCGAGTTCAGGATTTGACCCTTACACGTGACCACACCCTCAGGACTGAAGGCTGGGGACTGCAGCTTCCAACACGTTTTCATCATCTCTGCGCTGAATGTGCTCCAGTGCATTCCGATGGTGTAAGCAAAGAACAGAGGCTTGGCCAGTCTGTTTTTCTTGTAACAGGCAAAACAATACAAGGAGTTTGACTAAAAGTTTGGTTGTACATGTGGATTAAAATGGTGTGTTCGTGGTAGAGGCGGAAAGAGCAGCCACAACTGTACTGGAGAAAGAGTAACATTACTTCAAAATAATATTATTGAAGTGAGAATAAAAAATGTATTTGTGAAAACTACTGAGAGTAACTTAAACAGTAACTGTCGGGACGTAACAACTGATTTATAATTTGAATATGAAGGTTAATGTAATTTAAAGGACAAAATGTATCTGAAGGAGCAGTGCAAGAAACACAAATGTTCAAATCATTTCATATTGTAAACATAAAGTAAGAGTATTGTTATTTCAATTAAAATATCACTCAAGTAGGAGCCACAGTATTTTGTTGGAAAAGTGATTTGAAAAGTATCATTTCTTTTAAAAGTTACTCAAGTAAATGTAACTGAGTGCTACCCACCTCTGGTTTTAGATGCACTATGTAACTTTTCTTGTTGATGGTATACATTACTCGCTTGTTTCCATGGAGACGTTATGTCTTTGCTTGTAATGTTCAACAGTATGACTTTAATTAGTATCAATGGACACAAGCAGTCAGGTTAGGAGTCAGATCTGTGGAGATGTGACCCCTGCTCAAACTAAGAATGCATGTTTCAATTGTACTTTATTTGCAAAAGAAACACCTGCAATTATATCAGTGTATCATAGACAAGTTTAATGCAACAGCGTGGAACATTCAAAGCGATAACATCTCCACGTAAACAAGTGGAGATGGTAGTAGACCCTCAAATACAAAAGCTAGATAATTTACCCTTAAGAAACATCTGAAGATATGGCAATGTGCACTGAGGACAGGGAGAATTGAACCTGTAAACTTCATATCAGTGGGCAAACACTCAACAAACTGAGCTACGTGCTACAGCTAATTGTGTTTCAGTGTAGGCTAAAGTTTCTTCTGCTTTGTCTTGGTGTTGCAGGTAGTAAAAGTAGTTAATAAAAGTAGGATGCACAGTCAAACAACAGGAAAACAAAAGTTATTACAATGGCACAACATGGTCCTATTTATAGACACAGTTTGGTCTTCCATTCTTACTTTATTAAAGACCAAGAATTACCTCCATTTACATTTATTAAGTATGTTTTAAAGACATATTAGCTATTGTCAAGAGGTTGGATGTCATAACGCTTTGCTTCATGTGTCAAACTCAATGATACGTTCATAAATCACAGATGAAAAAATTAGCAGCAACGCGAACTCATTCATACGCACAGTCTCACCCTCTCAGCTCATCTTATGATAAATACAGGATAAAACATGTGTTCAGACGAAGAGAGCTGATAAAGACTTAAGCCTCAAGTGTTTGTTCTGCTCCGTCTGAAGTCTGCGAGAAGTGTACAAGGGCAGGGCTCTATCACAAAGGGGACATTTGAAAAGACACTGTCAGAAAAATAAACCATAAGAAAAAAGATACATTGTCTTATATAATTGAGCTGTGGCTTCGTAAACCGCTAAAACGCAATGAAATAAGTCAAATTGCACACAGTTTGTCCAAAATCTCCCTGGGAAAGACTCCAGTCCCCCTGATGCACGTAATACCACACATTTGCAATATTAAATTCGACAGAAAACGCCTGTTACAAACTACAAACATTGTAAATTTCTTCGCCCCTGAACTAAGTGTCCACCTTTTTGATAACCCCAGTTTGGTCACCCTGCATTAGCGACAAGTAATTAGCGACGGAGGCTGTATTTCTAATGTCAAGGGTGTTTGTCTGCTCGCGATGCAGCTATCTAAAAATACAAACACAGGCTTTAATGAGCAGATAGGTTTTATTTTATCTTTGACATCACAAGATAGGGTGAATTTTTTGGCAACAAGAAGCAGCATATTAGCGTCTAGCAAAGAATGATGTAGAAGCTTAGATATCAGTACATAAGGTTGAACAAACTCTTTAACAAATGATATTTACTACATCAATTTGACACGTTTTTGTCAGACAGTCTGCCTAAACATATCTGTAATTAAGTAACAGATAAACTAAGGTACCTACAGTGTAAAACATTACTTTTTTGGGTCAAGTGATATAACAAATAATACATGTGTTATTTTTACTATTATAAAGGAACTGTAACTGTCTTGTCTAATTTATTCTCCTATTAAACCTAAATTCATGTCATTTCTGGAGTTGCGCTATAAAATATTTCTGATTCTTTCTGAGTGTTGTTTGTCTCCATGACGATGCTGTTGCTTTGCATGTAATGTTCCACAGTATGTCACTAAACTTCTCTATCTTACATTTATTCAATTGCATGTGTTTTATTGCTAAAAGTACTTTGCAAAAAATCAATTTTTAGTGTGAGCGGAGTCCTCTCTCCACAGATCTGACCTGTCACTTGGCCTTGTGTTCACAGATAAATTACATACCAGTAATAAGTTATACTATGGAACATTGAAGGAAACGCAGTGGCATCTTCATGGACTTGAGCGCCAGAAAAGCTACATAACTTGAAGAACACTCGCCATGGCAACCAGTTAGGGTCAACTTTTGAGCGGGACTGTCACGTCTCGGCTTCACTTTTTAGTCTAATATTCCCGATATTACTGACTTATTATTGCTTGTCACAGGTGGAGCAGTGTTGAGGGATGAAGACGATGTAAGTTTGCGTACTCTGAATGGCCATGTGTCAGAGATTTCAGTGTAAAAATCACATCTCAAATGTAAGAGGCACTTTTGGTCTCTTCGCGCTCATTAGTGTGAAAAGTACATGCGCCTGATTAAAATTATAGTCCACTCCGCTCTCAACTTGTCTCACACTGACTGGAGAGACGGCAGCAGGCTGTGGGTCGAAGCCAATTCAAAAAGCTCCGGAGATGAACCAAATTGCAAAAATTATACCGTGCGGGGCTTTGGTAAAGTTTGATGTTACATTATGTGAGTTATAGATTGAGAAAATATGTTTGAACATGATTACACTGAGCTGTGGGCAAAATATGACAGGTGTAGTTCTTGTCGGTGGTGTAGTGGATAAGAATATTGCACAAGTGTTTGCCGAGTGTCTCTAACCTTTCTCTCATCATTTCACTCAGCCATTGTCCAAATCAATAAAGGCTTAGAGTCAGAAAAAAACAAGAATATTTCCAAGAAGTAGGAGAGCTAACCACTCTGCAAGCAAACCCCCCCACCACAAAGTATAATATGGTGTTCATTAATATTTTAGTACATACGTCGACCGTGTTTTGATGCTGTTTGTAATTTTTTGGAGATGTTTGCCCTGAAGATTCCACTGTATAGAACTGAGCACATTATAGACCAGTATAGCTCGTCTAGACTTTTTTATTCCTTTTTTAGCCATAAAAATCATATTAATGGAAGTATCAGCATGTACTTTTGCCTTTTTTCATACAACTTCCTTTATTTTACATATCTGTCCTTTTTCCTTTGACGCATTGAATAACTG
The DNA here is from genome assembly GCF_009829125.3 of Periophthalmus magnuspinnatus. Lineage (NCBI taxonomy): Eukaryota > Metazoa > Chordata > Actinopteri > Gobiiformes > Gobiidae > Periophthalmus > Periophthalmus magnuspinnatus. The sequence continues at coordinate 7,672,644 of NC_047140.1, read as the reverse complement.
ACTTGGAGAATCCCCACAGCATCTGCGCTCTGATTGGTCGTCTTCGAGGGCGACGTAAGCAGATTATCATAATGAGTGTAACATATTTAAAGAGCCCCATGCCTCTGCTTTGAGACGCTGTTTGAATTTACATGAAGCACAATTGGTTGTAGAGTTACGGTAATGGAAAGTCCGCAACCATGAGTCTAACGACGGCGATAGCATCCGACGCTACAGGGTTAAAGAGGGTGCATTTTACTACTGTGGGGTATTAACTGCTAACACATAACATATTTAGGTCACCATGTTACCTTTTATTGTTTTGAAAATGTTATATTCGCCAAAAACAACGTATTAATGAGTCTCCCTTCCCTTTGCTCACCGTGCTAAGTCACTCCCCCTTCACTCAGGTTTGTCAAGTTGTTCGCAGTTTTGTATCATGTTTTTGTATATTTATGGAGAGTTGTCATGTGGGAGCACGGGTGACGTCGGCTTGTGGGCTGAGCATTGCACAAAAGGTGGGATCAAATAGCGCCCGGGAGAGATCGCTAAAATGCTCAAACATGCACAGATGACATCTAAAACCTCTGGCATGTTTTTGATGAAGGAACAACGTTATAACATGGGAGAAAGCTGAAAAAATACCCCCTCTTTAAGTTTATCTTTTATCCATTCCTTTGAGACGAGCCAAGGATGCCACCAAGCCAAGTTACAGGTCAGATCTGTGAAAAGATGACCCTTCCCACAGTTTGGACGCATGTTTTTTTATGGTATTTTTGCACTAAAAACACATCTACGCAAGACAAATAATCACATACTGTGGCGCATCCCAGGCAAAATGAAAACACCTTGAAAAACAAGCAATCAAAACTTTTTATTATTTTATTTTTAACACAAAACACTGAAATTATGGGTACACTTTTACATGAATTTACAGCTTGACAGCATAACTAATCTTAGATTCGAAGTCACACTGTAACTTTCTTTTATTCTGGGCTGAATAACACATGAATTTGAATATGTGTGAGATTGTGTCCAGGTTCAGGGACAGAAAATGCATTTGGCTCAAGTGAGTGGTCTGCTCTGACACATCATATTGTAATATCGGCCTACATTTCACATCTCATTTATACCGCGCACATTACCGTACCTGACATTCACTTGACATTCATACACAGAACATATTTCCAATTACGTGACACCTTTGATAAGCCGCTGCAGTGCATTATGGATAATGTCGAAATTCATGGCTCTGGGGTCAGAAGTAACCACTGCCAGATGACGACATGTGTTTCCCATTCCTCCCTTCAGTAGATGCACTTAAATATGGTGAGCTGCAGTCTGACATGTGAATAATATTACCTCGACCAATCTGACTCTTTCTATATGCGCCAGGAACAACTTGTCAAATGGCCCGAAGCCCAAACAAAAGAAATTCGTTTTTGAATGAAGCAATATTCCGAATGGGAGGTAGGCTTTTGCGAAATTCAATTTATTGACATCACTTCAGGAGACAGGGTTGGATTAGTGCATACAGCGTTTTGTATAGTTTAATCCAGATTAAATCAAGATCTGCCTTTTTCTATTCTGTTATTATCATGATTTTGGTGAGACACTCAGCAATATGAGATTAGATACAACTTTGATTTAAAATTAAAGAACACATTATGCATCTTGTGGCTTTAATTTCTTTATAAACATGCTATTGGGTTGGTATTTGGGGATTATTATTTCACATTTTCTAACTTAAAATAACTATATTTGGAAAACTGCAAGTCCGTTTCCAGTTGGGCATTTAGGCGTTGGAGCTCTCTCTGCTGTCAGCAACGGGAATAAACATTTAGAAAGTAGTTAAATACCAGGACGACTGCAGAATTACACAGACTGTAAACAATAGGTGTGTTAGTTTCAGTGTAGTTAGCTCCTCCCCTCAGACAGATATAAGGCAGTGTCCACCAGTAATCTGACTAGAACTGAAGAAGCGGCTTGGATGAGCAGAGAAATGTCCTTACTCCTACAACTTTTTGCCCAGTTGACAGATTTGAACGGATCATACTTGGACAACTAATAGATTCAGTCAGCGTTTTACCTATGACGCAACTGAACAGGCAAAATACAAACACAGCATTTTGAAAGTTGAGTTTAGATCAATGAATTAATGAAACAAGCCCGAATGAAGCAAAAATACAACTAGATGAGCAGACAACAGTATATTGGTTAAAAGGTCATTGTCAGTACTATTTCCAAGATAGTTTGTAGAATGTCCTGTCCTGTCTGCTGGCCTCTGGGTTACTCGCAGACAAGAGAACCAAAATGATCTTTAATTAATCCAGTGTGATTTATTGTTGTTAATTAAGATCAGGTTTAAGGCTAATATTCAAATGCACTGTTAATGAGTTGGAATTATGCGGCAGCTGCTGTTGTTGTTTATGAAGTGAGCCTGGTTTTCTCCATCAAAAACGTGCTAAAATATGCCTGTTAATGTCTGGGTTGAGGTTTAAAGGTGAACTGGGTAACTTTTCTGATTGGATGGACTATTTTCTCTGAGTGATGAAAAATTAGCACATTTGTCATAGCAATTAACAATTAAAAACTAAATAATATGATGTATTTTGGTTAAAAAAAAAGTCCTCAAAATGGCGCCTTTGAACAAAAAGTCAACACCCATACTAGTTTTAGTGTTGTTTATTTCTTGTTTGTCGTGAAATGCTATTATTAATGAGGTGACAGCAGCTCAGCGGGTCGTGTTTGTCCACTGATCCGTAGCTCCCACAAATTCATGTTGATTTATCTGGTATATTCCACAGTATGGCATTAAACATACAGTATCTATCATTCATTAGCAGTTTTTTATTGTTGTATTGTACATTGAAAAACGTGCATTCTTCTTGCTTGTCCTCATGGGGGTAGATAACTCATGCCATACTGCAGAACACCCCTAGGCAAAGCAACGACATCTCCACGGTGATAAACAAGTAGCGAACCCCATAAAAGTTACATAGTGACCCTTTGACCCTGCATAGTTACAAACACTTACATAGTCCTTGTTTACCCTCATTTCGTCAGACATCTTGGCCCTGTCCTCCCTTGTCCTCTCTTGTCTCCATCTCTCACTGTCCCACACCTCTGCACCCTTGGGTCAGGTCACAAAGTAGGTCACAATCTATGTTTAATTCCCTCCTTCTCCCATCCCGAGCACTGCGCTATACCCTTTCCGCTCCATCCCACCATGAGAGGGGCTAAATGTTTCATCGGGGTCCCAGAACGCAGAGCTTTAAGAGGGCTGGTCTTGAATGATAGGCAGCTAAGTCCTTGGTTGTCACCCTGGCACTCTGCTACGCTCTGTCCGCTGCTGATAAATGGCTTTAATGTGATCTCCTCTCCCCTTTCACTCCTCCCTCCCGAAAAGTTCCACTGACTACCTTTTAAGCAACATTCTAAAATATGTTCAATACATTTTTTGAACTGATACCACCACAAATTTATCTTAAAAGGCCCATGTTACCCTGTTTTCTGATCTAGTTTGTAATGTTAGTTCCTCATCACAAACATACCTGGAGTTGCGTTTTGTTTCATTCACACATTTAACACAAATCCTTCATATTTAGGCTGAGTTCTCCTCTCAGACAGTTGGTTCCACCTTGTGATGTCATGTGGAAATACAGGAAGTGCTCCACTGTGTTTTTAAACTCCATACACCATCATGACATCACAAGGTGGAACAAGCATTTTGAGGTTCAGAGCTTTAGACAAACTAATAAACCAGGATTACTCAAACATGCGTGAATGAAGCAAAACACAACTCCTCCTATGTTTTTGAGGTGATTAACATCGTCTAAATCTCACAAGAATCCATTTTGTGTAATATAGGACCTTTAATATTTGCACCAATTATCGACCATTAGTGATTTCTGTGAAAAAAACGTTAGATATTGATAATGGTATTGGAACCGATATATCGCCCATCCCTAGTAAAAATATATGGTAAATATAAATAGTTGACAGATGAAAGTGAGAATTGAACTGTTTAACTTTACGTCAGTGGGCAAGCGCTCTTCCAACTGAGCGAATACTGCAAATGGATTTTAGTGTTTCAATGAAAAGATAGATAATAAACGAAATTACATATTTAACCTTCTTTTTGCAATTTTGCCTTAACATCTCTGCAATTAAAATAATACATAAACCCCATCTGTAATGTTAATGTCTGTAATGTTGACCTGTGCTAAAATATGAGGATAGTCACCATTTTTGTGTTAATGTTTCTCCTCTCCTCTTCCCCCTCTCTGTTTCTTTCCAGATGATGATGGCACGACCAGAGTTATGGACCTTGTTGGCTCTCTGGTTCACGCTGGTTGATTTTGGAGCAGTTTCGGGGCTAAAAGCAATTGCCATAGTGAAGAACGAGTCCCACCCGGTTCTGTTTCGGCAGAAGAGAGCCTGGATCTGGAACTCTCTGTACGTGGAAGAGGAGAAGCCAGCGCCCATCCCGTATAAGATAGGACAAGTGAGTACATATTTATGCAACAAACTGAACTACCCTAAGGTGTGAAGAAATTGAACTACCCTAAGGTGTGAACTGTAATGAGAGTCATATATTGTTCTTTGGTTACAGTTCACACCTTTGATAGTTCAGTGGACTTAACAAATAGTTCTTGCTGTAAAAAAACTAGAGTGTGTTAGTTTCAGTGTTGTAGATGATGTACTAAACGTGATCTGATGCATGAAATAACGTACTATTTTTGTATAGCTCTATGCTCAAACAGACACTTTCCCCCACTTCGTACTTCACTTGACAGAGGCTGACCAATATGAGGACTGATGGATTTAACCAATGAATACAATGAGACAAGGCCACTCAAGGTTGTTTACTATATTTTTGTATAAGGGAACATTAAAATTCAAAACTCTGTAATGTTGTTTTTGATGATATGCCAGTTTATAAAAGGCACAAATGTTTCGCTTACAGGACTTATGGGTTTAGTAATGAAGGTTATACACAGAGATAGCTGCATAAATGTACACTAAACATAATTAAAACGACATCTGCCATGATTGCAAGGCCGTACGATACACATGTTTAAATGCAACCATAGACTGTATATATACATATGGACATAACTAACCTGCTAGCCGCCACATTCCAAATAGGAAGTGCTCATGGGCGCGCATCCAGTTCCATCGACTCTGGCTTCAATTCACAGTCGCTCCTCCCTGCTGCTGTAAGGCTCGTTATTTTGGTCTTATTGTTCATATTGACTCACTCTACGTGAACCTGGTATTTATAGTTCGCTATTGTGTCCGTAACCCAACATATGAACATTAATAACAGACAAATCCAGTGCCTTCTTTCCCCGATGTCGGTCCCGCTAGCGTTAGCAACAAGTTTGGTTGACAGTGTTGCTAAGCGCTCGCTCCCTGTTTAACAAGAAGTGCAGGCAGGAAAGGGAGTTACCTTCAGCAGCCTCGCTCCAGATTGGCTCTTTGGTTGCTATGATACTCGCAGTTGGAATTTCTAATATGGAACTTGACTCCAAATTGGCCCCTATAACTGCTCTAGCCTTGAGGAGCTTCATTTGACTGGAGCTGAACGCTATGGGTGACGTCACACTCACTTAGTCCACTTCTTTATACAGTCTGTGAATACGACACAGTTTCGATGCTACAAATATGTAATGCTAAGTAGGCTAGGCGGACTGACTGCTTAAGTTGAGTAATGTTGTATTACTGTAGAGGTGATCAGAAAACTAAATTCGGAAAAGAGCCATAAACTGTATGAATGAAAAGCGAACACAGGGTAAAATGAAAATATGAATATATTATAGATTTTTCAATGTGCATATACATATAACCAGGTAGGCAATAATATTCAACAGATACAACAGCAATGTGTGTATATGATAGACATGTATATTAATATATATTATAGACAGGAAGATATGCAATGAATGAAATGAAAATCAAACCAAAAGGACAACTTCAGGAGTGCCAAATATTTCTAGTCCCGTGAAACTACTGAATGTCCATTCCTTTGCAATATGTCCATGTCTTTTGAACAGTGTTTCAAAGTTCAAAGTTCAATCCAAGAATAAATAAAGTTCGATTTCCTACCACAATGTGGTGTTTCTAGCTCGCCATCACGGGACTGAAGAGTGGAATATCCTTTTACCAGAAGTTGAAGAGGGGAAAAGAAAAACCTGACCTGCACATGGTCAAAGGAAAAAAAAACTAATTAAATTCACATCATTAATTAGAGCTGTAAGCCTCCGAACTAATGACATAAATATAAATTAGCAATTATTTTGAAATGCCATAAATTTAAATGTTCAATAAATTTAGAAATTAAATTCATAGATTGTTATATTGACAACACGGAGTTCAATAACAAGTCAAAGTGCATCTTTAAATCAAAATTAGCTGTAAAGCTTACAGTTCATGAATAGCTTTAAAAGCTTATCAAATATTTTCAAATCAAATTCACTTTCATTTGCGCAAAAAAAAAAAAAAAAAAAAAATGTAGCTACATTCATTCATAATACATTACAGTAGAAAACTATCATGGCCGCCGAAAGAGTAACTCAAAATTACAAAAACGGACACTAAAACGGGCCCACATAACATAAATGAAAGTGTCCTTTAAATGCTAAAGGTTTGGCCTTTAATTCGGCAGGAATAATAAATCCAATAATGTCCGTATTTAATCAATAAACACGCTAATAGGTCGCGCTAATAACGCGCTAGCATTAGCCGAATTAGCTGCGGCCTCCAAGGAGTTTTGAATACTCAAACGCAAGATAGCGGTAAAGTGGCGTGTGTTTAACTGTTTAACTAAAACAACGACAACTTAACATGATATCGTGACTCACCGATGAGCGGAAGATTAGATGGACGGTAAATTGAGGAAGAATGAGCCACGGAAAAGTTAGGACGCCAACTCCAGAGCACAAACAGCAGCAGCAACCAGCACCACAGTGAGCAGCAGGGAGCAGCAAACAGAAAGTGACGGGGGCTGGCCCAGGTGATACTGAAGGGGCTCACCGGAACAGGAAGTAGAGATGGGGGCCGCTAAGTCACGTGGGTTACAAATATCTCTAGTTAAAATGTTATCTTGTCACTTCCATTCACTTTGATAGTTCACACCCTGGGGTTTAGCTTGTGCAAATCAGCTCTTTGAAGAATATCGCAACAATTTAGCCCCAAAACCGCTTCCCCCTCCCGTTCAGACACGTTCTAACACTTTAATTTGTCTGTTTTTGTTACAGTTGAAGTCCACCCTGCCTGTAGAGGTCAAGAAGTTCAGCATAGATGGAGAAGGAGCTAACACTATCTTCACGGTGGGACCCACGGGGGACCTGTTTGTGACCAGGTCTTTGGACAGGGAGGAGAAGAGCATCTACCATCTGAGCGCTAAGATGTACGACGGGAACAACAAGCTGGTGGAGGACTCGGGGAACTTTGAGGTCGTCGTGAATGACATCAACGACAACATTCCCGTCTTCCCCAAAGGCTTCAACGGATCAGTGTTGGAGAGGTCCCCAGTAGGTAAGGGTGAAAATAAGGACACACACACACACACACTCACAGCAAAGAGATTTCATCATATGCCAGAGTGTAAAGGTTTCTATAATTACATCGCATTTATTTGCAATTTGTATTTGAAATTTGTAGACTCAGTATCCATCTTATGTCCTATTTTATATCATATTTTAGCGTCAAAACTTGGGCAGGGTGGAATAAGGGCAGTTGATATATTGTATAAGCAGCTCTTGAGGTCAAAATGAGTCTGCATCTAGTTATAAAGAGTTTTACTGTCCAATAATTAGGATGTGTTAGCATGTTAGTTGTTGTTATCATTAACATAATGGCAAAACTCTGTTCTGGTATCTGAAAGTTGTAAAAAGCACCTATAACTCTTTGGAGTGAATAATTATCATGCTAGGAGTTTGTTTGAACCACTACAAACTGTTTAAAATGAACTTTCACATCTTTTAAGACAGTAAACATAAGCACCTTTATACCCTGTAGCCTGGTAACTTTATTTTGTGTTAAACTAATAGCATTTCTTACGGGGGTAATTTAATAAATGTTTTTGTATGCTAGCTTTTACATTTTGGGTTTATAGGCTATAGCATCTTCCCATTTACTGCTGTGAAAAGCAAAAAATAATTGCAATAAACAGAGCTACATAAATTATCATCCAGCCCCCTTTTGAATATATATATATATATATATATATATTGCAATGAATATATATATTCATTGCAAGTTCTTACTAATGATGCAGGTTTTATAGTCATTCATTGGTGTTTTTAATTTAAAAACGTGATCATTATTATCTTTCCTAAACCTTGTCGTTTTGTATTAATGTGACAGCCTCTACTGATTGTGCTGAAACACATAGCATCTGGTAGTGATATAGTTGGGCTAATGGTAGTTCTTTCAGATTCATTATAGCCCGTAAGCTAGCCTAAGAGTGAATGTTATCATTTTAGGTTTTATAGATTTTCCCAAAGAAAAAAAAAAAGATACCAATAGAAACTGGTATAAAGGCATCTTTAAAAAACTGCTCAATTGCTAAAGGTCTGTCACTGCTGTGCATAAAAATATATAAATGGACATAGCTAACCTGCTAGCCGTCACACTCTAATTAGGAAGTGAGCATGGGCACAATTATAGGCTCATCGGCTCCAATTCACTATTGAAAAACTGTCGCCCCTCCCGCAATAACTGCTGCTGTCAGCCTTATCATTTTAGTCTTAAACTGTTCATATTAATCCGTGCTCTATGATCCTGGTGTTTATATATGGCTGTTATGCCTGTAAATCAAGATAAGAACATTAATAACAGACCAACCAGGCGCTTCCTTCCCTGAGGTCACTCCTGCTAGCCTTAGCAACAGGTTTGACAGCATTGCAAAGTGCCTGCCTCCTGCTACACTATTGGTGCGGGCGGCAAGAGGCAATACCTTCAACAACCTTGCTCCAGATTGGCTCCTTTGTTGCTATGATACTTATGGTCGGAATTCTAAATTGGCCCCTAAAACTGCTCTAGCCTCGATGAGCTTCATTTGACTAAAGCTGAACGCTATGGGTGACATCACACTCCCTTAGTCCACTTCTTTATACAGTTTATGGTTTGAATATTTGAAAAAATATATAATTTCCTATATTATTGTGTTAAGACTGTGTTTCAGTACAGGTGATAATTTTAAAGGCCTTGTACCCGATTCTTTCATGTGTACATGAGCAAAATTTGTCTTGGCCCAGTACAGATATAATCAGCAGCTCTCAGGGTCATATTTCGTCCGCTGTCTGAATCTCATTATAAAGCATTTTATTGTCTGATACTCAGGAACTGCACAGTTAGCATGCTCTAGTCTCTGAAAGTTGTGAAAAGCACTTACAAACTTATCGCTGTCAATAATTGCGATGCTTAGACTGCGTAAGTGAGGAGTAACTTTAGACCACTGCAAACCATTTAAGACCGTAAAAATCTGGTACATTGCCTTTAACATTTTAACACCAAAATTATATATTTTCAGTTATTTTATATGTAACATTAATGAGTACTCTGAAAAGTTGTTATCGTGTAGCTAATATTTGTGTAGCTGGTCCTTCTATGTTTTCCCTATTTTTTTTTTACTCGGAAAAAATAGGACACTCCTCTGAAAAAGATTGCTAGTGGCACCAACCTGGACAAATAAAACAGGCCACTTTTCCTGTGGATTTATTTGTTTGTGACTTTTCTTTCATTTTGAACCTTCGGGGCTTCCGTATTACCTCGCCTCTGCAGCTGAAAATCCGGTCTCCAATTTTCCCCGTGGAACTGTAAACCTCCGGAGGAATCTATAGTGCATTAGAGCTTTGGGACCGGGTCTAAATTTAGTTGTGAGATTTGCCGTTACCCCCAAACATCCCCTCAGCGCAGGCTGGGGGGAACGCAATGCCTTCTGGGGTTTTTGGCAGAAATGGTACTTTTAACACTGTAAAAGAATCCATTGAAACCACACATCATTATTTTCTCCAAACCGAGCCAAATAAATATATTTAGAACTTAAGCCCAACCCGAGTGTGACAGACGCCAACAGGAATAAAATGAACGCAAGAAGCAAAAGATTGAAATAGTAAGTTGACCCAGTTGAAAATGTTTAGTTTAATGGAAATCTTGGATTATGCTCCAGTTTGGTCATTCACAGCCTTTTATGCAGCCAGGTGTAAGAGGTACAGTGCTTTTCTGTTTTTTTTAAATCTTGCTTCTTCATGTTGCAAATCATCTGGTCCTATTTCTGAGCAGTGCACTCACTTGTTGTGTTTTTGGACAATGCTCTTCACCCACTTTCCTGTGTGAATGAGCATAGACTGTACAAAGAAGTGGAGTGTGACGTCACCCATAGTCTTTGGCTCCAGTGAAATGAAGCTCATCGAGGATAGAGCAGTTAGAGGGATGAATGTGGAGCAGAGATCCAGATTCCAGACTTAGCAACACTGTCAATCAAACCTGTTGCTAATGCTAGTGAGAGCGAATTAGGTAAAGAAGGCGCCTGATTTGTCTCTTAATGTTCATATCATGATTTACGGACATGATAGCGATATTAAAACACCAGGATCATACAGAACGGATTAATACAAACATTTTAAGACCAAAATGACGAGCCTGACAGCAGCATGAATGGAGAAAGGGGCGACAGTTTTTCAGTGTAAAGTGAATTGGAGCGTATTTGGAATGGGGCAGCCACCAGGTTGGACTGAAGGATACCATGTCCCAAGCATTGGAAAACACATTTTGTATAATGAGAATGATACAGAAGCAGCTGTCAAGGCACTCTGTGTTTAGTGCAGTCAGTCAAATCTGGTGCAAGGCCTTTAAATACAGTTTGAGCTAATTCATACAACTAGATGTTACTGTCAGCTAGTGTTGTCGTGATACTAAAATTTCAAAGTCGATTTTGATACTAAGTATTCTGATACTACAATGACAATAAAAAGCACTCTCTGATATTCCCATGTGGCCTTATATCTGTGTAATCCCTCAGTGTCCAGGTAGGTTCCATAGTAGTCCATAGGTGTGTACTAGTCTGTGTCTTATATTTGTTCTGTTTGTTCATTCAAAGCTATTCAGGAAATGTTCATTTTTGTCCTGTGAATGTGACTTTTTTAGTATCGATACTTGCTCAAATAAGTGAGTATCTAGTTTTGTTTCTAGTTTTAGTCTTAGTGTTTTTAAGTTTGATTTCCGATTTTTTTGAAAACCTTACTTCTAACTAACTTTATTGTGTGATCTGAGTCAAATAAAAGTTATAATAAAGGTATTTGAATACTCTAACCAATAATTAGAAACAATGGCTCATAATATGGAAGCTACAAAACAGCTAAGAGAGTCAGCCTGGAAAAAGAAGGCGATATTTGGCTATAACTCTAAATTACCAAGTGCTGTTTGCCTCAGTGCGATATGTAGCACTTACTGAGTGAGACACAGACTGATCACAGCAGCACAGGTGATAACGGGAAACTGACAAAGGTGACAATTGAATGGCATATTATCAACATCACACAGGATTCTTTGTTAAGCAACAGGTTTCACTATAACAGGAGTCGTGCAATGCCCCTGTGTGTGTCAATGTGCAAAAAAAACCAAAAACTTGAATGGCTGGAATGTGGAGATGCATAACTTTTCAAAATGATTATTGATTGTTAAATGATAATAGATTTACATGGTATAGAATGATAATGAGCTTATAGCATGAGAAATATCAGTTTGTGTTTATATTTTGGCTTTGCATCTGAACTGTTTTCACTCATTAAGGCTGAAGCTTGAAGTAAAAATTGGAGCGTTGAGGAGCTCTTCACTTATTTCAGTCTAATTCAATATTGTGCTCTTTTTATTTTGAACAAAAGGGACTCAGATCGTGGAGGTGAAGGCCACTGACGCCGACGACCCCACCACTGCCAACGGAGAGCTGCGCTACTCCCTGGTCCGCGGAGGAGACGGAAAATTCCAGATTGATGAGTTGACAGGTAGATTTTTATTTTAAATTCCATAAACATGACCTATCTGTGTCCTCAGATACGACGTAAACATGTTCAAATCAAATGCAGCTTTTACTCAATAGAACTGTAATGCTGATTTACTCTTAATTACAAAATAATGGACGTGATGACGTGAAGTTTGTGTTTTTTCAGTGAGTGAATTCTGGAGGTTCTGAGCTTTCTTGGATCACTTGTTTGCTTGGTCGCTCTTTCCTTGCTGAAAATCTGGCAACCCTGATCAGTTTTTATCAAATCAAAAATGGCTTCTGGATGCGAGTTGAAACGTCTTCTTAAAAAATAGACTTGTCATGATAATTACTATATCGACTTATCATTCAAAACATGACAGATGGAATAATATAGTTTTGGAGGGGTCAGTATTTATCAAGGGTACTTTTTGTTGTACCCTTGATAAATATTGGGAGCTTTTTGTTATTTTTCTGCACTATAATTAGATTTGAGCTGCAGAGGGCTGAATATAACTTCTATGACTCATTATAGATACAAAATCACTACTTAAGCATTTCATTCTGCTGTTGGCTTATTGTAGTTCGTGTTTTTAACCATATGGTATATTTAGAATATTTTTGGGGCGAAATTCTACTGTATGGTTATTGTGTCAGTAGCATAAAATATTTTCTATATCATCGTTTATTGTCTATCTTCTCTGTAGCAATACATCGTTCTTCAAAATGTGTTATTGTGACAGGCTTATTAAAAAGGGTCCAGATGACTACCTTTGAAATGTTTTCTACCTAACACATTTAAAGAAAAAGAAACAAAGTAACACTGCATTTGAAAAAAAAACCTTTCCAAAAGTTCCATTGTTACGTACTCTCACTGGTCTCCACACACAAACTGACCGACTTAATAGGGCAATGGGGAGTTCCTTCAGGCTGGAAATCTAGGGATAATAATGGACTCAGACTTGAACTTTAACAGCCAAATCAATAACATCTGCAGCTTTTTACCACCTAAAAAACATTGCAAAAACCAAAGGTAAACTGTCAAAACCAGACTTAGAGAGACTTATCCATGCATTTGTCTCCAGTGGGTTAGACCACTGTAACGTCCTGCTCACTGACCTCTACAAACGAGTCTTAAGACAGAACAGTACATCCAGAACACTGCTGCTCAAGTCCTGACTAGAACCAGGGAGTACTTCACACATGTGTCCTGCACTCAGATCTCTGGCTCCTGTGGCTCAGAGAACAGACTTTAAAGCAGCTCTGTGTGAACAAGTCTCTCCATGGACCAGCACCAAAGTACATCTCTGACATGTTAGAGCCACATGAACCATCTCACACTCTGAGGACTTCAGGGACCGGCCTCCTGCTGGTCCCAGAGTCAGGACTAAACAAGGAGAATCAGTATTTCAGTTTTATGCAGCTAAAACCTGGAACTTCCTGAAGATGTGAGACAGGCCTCTACTTTGACAATGTTTGACAATGATTGTGTTTCTCCAGGCATGGTGAGCTGCAGCAAAAAGGATCTGGACCGAGAGAGTGTGGAGCAGTACATTCTGGTGGTCCGGGCTCAGGACATGAGGGGCCTACCTGCTGGAAGCACTGCCACCACCACAGTGACCGTCAGCATCACAGACATCAACGACAACATCGCCTCCTTCACCACCAGTGAGTCTGACCTCACACTGTTTTTAAAGAGCTGTTGTTTGCTCAAAGCCAAAGCTTGAAATCAAAACTTTTTTACTTTTCAGTCCTGTTCAAAAAAAGATCCTGATCAAAAATATAGACCAGTAGAAAGTACAGATACCTGCACTCAAATGTAGTGAAGTAAAAGTAACCACTGTAAAAATCTACTTAAGTACAGTACTACTTTTACTGTGTGACCTTCCACCACTGTCTACACTAGAGAAAGCAGGATTAGCAGCATTGTTTTATATGGTGTAGGCCTGTCACAATCATTACTATCGGTTTATCGTTCAATAAATTATAAATAGAACAGTAATTTTTGGGGATCAACATTTATCGTGTGTACTTTTTTTGTAGTACTGGGATTTTTTTAAATTTTATGTCAATAGGATAAGATTTGAGCTGTAGATGATTAAATTAATCACTTCTATCACTCATTATAGATACAAACTAATTACTAAAGTGTTTCATTCTGCTGTTTACTGATTCTAGCTCAAGTTTTTTTTCTTCACAACATTGTACCTTTTCAATACTTTTTTCTGAATAATGCTGCTGTGTGGTTTGGTTTCAGTATTAACAGTTATCGTGTATATTTATTTCTGCTATATATAACTCTTCAGAATGTGTTAGCATGACAGGCGTAACGTGGTATTGTGTTTGCAGATGCTTTTGAGGTGAGCGTGCCTGAGAATCACAAGCTGAATCAGAAGATGACCACTTTACAGCTGAAGGATAAGGACGAACTGCCCAACAAAGTGCCCCGCATCTCCATCAGCAGGTCCTCCGCAATGTTCAAAGTGGAGATCAACCAGGAGAAGAACGGCAACCTCATGCTCATACAGGTATGTGGCAAACTCTAATTTATACAGAACAATTGACTGGATGTAAAGTTACAGTGGGTTGTAGTAATAGTGGTGCTTTTGAAAAATGTAAAGGTAAAGACTCTTGTGAGCTTTAAATCATGTTATAATGTTATTTCCTCAAAAACATACCTTGAGTTGTGTTTTGTTTCATTCACACATGTTTGAGTAATCTTTTATTATTAGTCTGTCTAAATGTCCAGAGCTCAAATTGCTCTGTTCCACCTTGTGATGTCATGAAGTGGTATTTTTCAACTTAACAGCTCCTTTTACTTTTTGTTCAGTAGAGACTGGCATTTACAGAGCTGAGATTATCCAAATGATTCTAGTGAAGCTGTAGTTGGAGTTTATAAACAAAGTAGAGCACTTCCTGTACTACCACATGACATCACAAGGTGGAGCAGAGTGTTTTCAGTTTGAGAGAAGAACTCATCCTAAATCTGCAGAGCCCCAGTACAGACAAATTGTATAAGCAGCTCTTGAGGTCAAAATATGTCCACTGCGTGCTATCTGCGTCTAATTATGAAACGTTGTATTGAACTGATAATCAGGACGTACGTGTTAGCATGCTAGTTTGTTTTGTTTTTTTGAAAAGCGTGCCGCGAATAATTAAGATGTTCTGAATGTATAAGGAAAGTGAGGAATAACTATGGACCACTGCAAAATTATTAAAATAAAGTCATTTTTTATTTTTTATTCAGGTCTTCAGGTTCGTATTTAAATATCCTTTTTTAAATTTCATAATGTTTTCAGTATAAATGCACCAAAGGAGCAGTGATGAAGTCCGGAGAATGACAACAGCAGTTCTCAAATGAAGGTCAAAAAACGTTATTGACACTTGCTAATGGGGTCATGCGTTCTGTTGACAGGCCGTAATGTATATTCAGTGGGATATTTTTTCCAACAAGAGTCTGATGTACTTAGCTTAGCTCTAATAAGCGTTTCCATGACCTTCTGTAGAGGTCAGGGTTGCATCATAGAATTTTTAGTTAGCCAATGGAGATTTGAATAGGTGAAATACTAACGTTAGCGTAGTAAAAGAAACAATTCAAATTCAGAACTGAAGAAGCAGCGAAACGTCTTCACTCCAACAACTTTTTGTCCAGTTAACAGAACATAGTTAGCGTCCATGGGTTTCAGAGTGTTGTAAAATTAGCACCGTTGCCATAGAATTTCGCAACAAAAGGTTCTAAATTTCGAATGGTATTTGCAGAACGTTCAAACACATGAATACTGTGATGAATGTATTTACCAGTAGTGAGCCAGCAGCTTATGGGGTTGTTCCATGGCTCTTTTGTTTACAGTCTCTATGGACATTTGGGACATCTTGCCAGTGACGCCGTTTTTGACGTTTGTTCCCGGGCTCGGTATAACAAGCTTCTAGTGTTGTCACGATACTAACATTTCACACTTGATTTCAATACTACAGAACTGACTGAATATTCAGTAGCGATGACAATACCACAATGGCAATAAAACACAAAATAACAGTACTTTATTTATCTTAACATGAGGTCTTATAATTATTCTGATAAAGCTCAAGCTAAACCTGTTCAGAAAAGCTATAATTTTGTCCTGTTAATGTGATTTTTTTTGCAGTATCGATTTTTGCTCAAATGAGTATCTAGTTTCGATGTTAGTTCTGATTTTTTACTTTTGGCAGCTGCACATGCTACGTTACTTCATGGAGCAGCAATATTAAACTGCTGTTTTTTTTTGCGTGAGTTTATTTTTATATTTAAAAACATAACTTGTGTACTTAGAATAGTTTGAATCCAAATATTTGGGCCATCCAAAAGAAGCTCAAATCAAGTGTGTAATAGCTTGCACCAGTAGAGGCTCCAAATAGCGAGCCGCTCCTCTCTCATTCTCTACAGCGGAGTGTTTACATGCTGGAGTAAACCTGCTATCGGTCACACACCGGTGGAGGTCTTATTGTGGCTAAGCTGTTTACACATTGCCTTTGATAGCCTGCGCCGCGGTACCCCTGTTAGCGTGAATAATCCCGTTAGCTGAATATGGCTCTCTACCTGTGCTGCCCCGTATGAACACACAATGTAGCTATCTCCGGCGTTCCTTTAGCGCGCAGGGATCGGAACGCTAATCCCGGCCGAGATGTGACAGTAAGAACAGCTTCCTGGCACATATTTGTCGACATGAAAGTGTAAGTACAACTCCAAAAGACTGTGCCGATGAAACAGTCAAAAGAAGGTGCCGTCCTCCCGCTGCGCTAACATGTTTAGCACAGAAGAAAGGGGAGGTGTTTTTCGTGAGTCTTAGCTATCTTCTGGAGCGGAGCCGTGACATTTAAAGCCTTTTTACACCTGTGCTGTCAGAGAACACACAGGTGTGAATGTGGAGGATGAGCAGGGCACAGTGGGGAACAGGTAATGGCTGTTGCAGTGATTGAGATGAATTGGAGGCCACTTATTGAAAACGAGCAGCTCCAAGTGTCTTCTGTCAGACGTGAAAAAGACAAAGGTGCAAGATAATTCAATTTATAGATGAAGTGTGGACATAAAAATCGAATCGTGATATCATCCCTGTGACAATCTGCTATTTTGGTCAAATTGGCACAACGTGATTCCCTGATTTTTGGTTTAATACACCTCTACTTTCATTTATCTTTCTTTATACAAGGAGAGCCCACAGAGAACACACAGACTCTCATTTTCATGGGCGCCCTGTTCAAATATAGAACAATACGAATAACAAAACAAATAAGAACATAAGTCCATTTAAAACATTAAAAACAGGTGCAGGTGTTAGAATAATTGTTTTCTATGGTCAACAACAGACACTTTCCACCATTCTTTTCTCCTATTGGTCAGCCTCCATCAGGCTCTGAGTGAGTGACAGGTGGATTTAACCAATCAGAGTCAAGTGTGGAGTTTCAGACAGTTTACGGTTTCTGTTTGTTGGTTAGATCTAATGAGCTACACTAAGTGTGAACTGTAGCCGAGTCATAGCATACTGGCTATTAGCATACTGACTAGCCCTGTTGTTTGCTTTGTCTAGATGTACCATAGGTCTAAGGATGGAGTCATAAATAGCAAATAGATGATGTCTAAGGCCCCCATTCCTGTTCGAAGAAAGATTGTCTTTCCTAACAATCTTCTTTATCTCCCCATTCTAACCATTTCTTTTCTCTGGCTAAGATCTGAACTTCACTGTCTTCAAAGGAGTGGTTAGTGTCTTTGAGATGGAGGGGTACAGCAGACTGGAGTCCCGAGCTCTCACAATGGTGTTGATATATTGTCTTATGGAGTGGCTAACCCTAACACCCCGTTATGTGCGTGATCGCTTTAATGGAAACAGGGATAAAGTCACATTTGTTATGCGCTTTTCTGATGTGTATTTTGGAAATATGCTAATTTTTTATGGGTGTAAATGCAGTTAATGAGTGTATAGTTTTAATATCAATTAGTATCTGATTCTTGATACTTTTGAAAACCCTACTAGTTCACAGCCTGTTTTAGATGCTTATTCAATGTTTACTATCCCAATATATATTTATTCATGGGGTTGATGTATTCTGGTCAATTAGCTCACGGTCTTTCAGCAACAATTCACAAAAAGTAAAGTTTTTCCAAGTTTATTTTTGATGAGACATTTTTGTTGGTATGCTACATGCCTGGGTGTCCGGATAATAATTAGTATTATGAGACTGTCTTGTTTACACAGAATTACGATTTGGACAAATGAATGCACACAAACTGAGCGTGCCATAGTTTGTATGCATTCCTACCGTACACAAAGTTTCAATTCATTTGCACCCAGCACCGCCATGACATTGAATGTGTTTGTTTGTCAGGATGAATAATGCAATCAGGAGCTGTGTTGTCTTGTTTTGAATCTTTTGAATGTTTAAATATATTCTCTCTCAGGGCTGGTGGGATTTGAGAGCCTGCGGCAGAATGATGAGAGCACATTACTCTATAATTACGGCACAGTCAGTCTCCTAATAGGACAAACTAATGCAGATTGGACATGATGTTTAATGATGTTTGGTTTTTGTTGTGTTTTTTTCAGCCATTGGACTACGAGACCACGCCTATACACACCGTCGTTGTGGAGGTACATGAGGAACTGGCAGTACGCCCTCCCGAAAACGCCAGAAACGCCATCACCACGGCAACGGTAAGTACAATCCTTTTTAACAAAATAATATGAATGTCATATTTCAAGTCACATGCTATGCGCAGGACTGAGTATGCAAAATATGACTCAGGTGATGGACTAAATTATGAATCTCCTTACTGTAAACAACCAGGGTGTGTTAGATTCAGTGTAGTTAGCTCCTCTCTTCATACAGATATAAGGCAGTGAGATGTCAGAACTGAAGAAGCTATAAGCTCTGTGCACAATAGACCTCTGGCTAGCTCATTGTGTCTCAAACCTTATGCCAACTTTTATTACGTACGAACGTAAAATTTGAAATAAACAACACATTTTAAAGAGGGGTTATTTGACTTCTATGGGGTATTAACTGCTAACACATAGCTTGTTTAGATCACCATATTACCTTTTATTATCAACATGTTTTATGGGTTTCACTTTCACTTTTGAGTTGTGAGTCTCCCCTTCCTTTGCTCCCTGCATTAAGTCACTCCCCCTTCAGAGCACTATCACAACACAATCAGTGTGTACCAGGTTAGTTAAGTTGCTGTGCAGTTTTGTATCATGTTTTTGTAGATTTATGAAGAGTTGTCGTGTGGGAGCATGGGTGGCGTAGGCTTGTGGGCGGAGCCTTAGACAGAATCTTACAGCTAATCATAAGGAAGGTTACGAATAGGGCACGGGCGAAATCACTAAAATACTCAAACATGTATAGATGACATCTACAACCTCTTCAGGGAACAACATTATAACAAATAATTCTCACAAAAAAAAAAAAAAAAGATTTAGGTAATGATTGCTTTTATATGTAGAATATTTCAGTTTGTGGCGTTATTTTAATCTTTATTATGCTGCAAAATTAGTGTTAGCATTAGCATTGATACATAAAAACTTGCTTTTATAAACTGTAAACTGTATACATATGGACGATTGAGGGATCACACATTGTTTTATTTATGTATTTACCAGGTCACCATACATGTTTTGGACGTGGACGAGCCACCAGTTTTCACCAGGTCCAGCTATAACTTTGTTGTGGAGGAGGAAAAAATCGTGCAGAACATCGGCACCGTCTCAGCCACTGACCCAGACAGGGCTAAGAATACGATACGGTAAGTTTCTATTATCACAAAAAGAACGTGTATGGGAACGCCAGGAGAGTACTTGGGAATCTGCACTTTAACTGGCCTGAATCTGAACTGTATTTCTTCCACTAAAGGAAAACAAATTTTACTTCAGACATATTTTGGAAACTATTTGCCTGAATGAAATTGCCTATAAATTTTATAAGCATTTTGTTGGTTGAGAACAATAAAGAAACAACTGCCAGGGACAATCAATTTAATCCAGTCAAAGACGCTGTTGTGGGAACCATGTGGAAACAAGAGAATGACCTGATGGGAAAAATTCATCGTGTCTTCAAGTTATTTAGTCTTATAATTAGTCAATGATGGAAAGAGTATGGCAAATTTGTACTCAAGTAAAAGTAGTTACATGGCAAAAAATGTACAAGTACTGCTTCCAAATTGTAATTAAGTAAATACACATGAAATAATACTCAGAGTAGTAGTTACTTTTAATAGAATAATAGCATTTTTTTTTCCAGTATTTTATATGAACTGAACAGTATAACATTTTAAACCACAATCCACATATTCTCTGAGCTCAAGCCAATCAGAGCAGGCGTCCAGTGATCTTATGTGTTTGTAGTTGCCGTGTTGTATTATTTTGCATGGGGCTGCCGATCTTAAGAGCAGATAAGTTCTATAGGGACAGAGCCACTTTAAAGCCTCCAGAGAATCAGTGCAGTGCAGTCACATGAACATTGAACGTTTTACACAAATGGTGCTACTTTATATCATATTCTCCATTGAAATGAATGGGATTCCCGCTTAACCGGAAGTTCCACCACAAGCAAAGAGCAGTTTAGTCACATTTAGGGCAAAAGTAGGTCCATAGGAAGAAGTAGAGACAGATGTGGATTGGGAAGATTGGACCTCATATTTTGAATGTAACTAATCACAGTTGCATGACTAGAATTAGTTTAGAAGTATAAAAATCTACTCAAAAAAGATACAGTTAGACTTACCCATTTACAGTAATGTGAGTATTTGTAATGACTTATGTTCCACCCCTATAATTACTTAGCTTGTTTTCTTTTAAGAAGTTGAATAATGGACTAATTTGCTACTCTTAGATCCATCTCAACTGACCACCTGTTAATTTTGGCCTCATTTGAACTGCCTGGTTCCTCAGCGAGACGTCGACGGCAGATATATGATTCTTTTGTCTATAAACAACATAACATTGCTGGTACTCACAGTATGACAGAATCCCTAGAAGCACATACGATAAAAATGCTCCCACTGCTTTAAACCAATCGCCACGCTGTTTATCATTTTTAGATACTCCATCTTGGATCGAGACTGCCCGTTCTCCATCGACCCCAAGACTGGTGTGCTGTCCACTGTCAGGCCCCTGGACCGCGAGCTCGAGGCCACACACATGTTTCAAGTCAAAGCGCAGGAGGATGGGAGCGGTACGT
Source organism: Periophthalmus magnuspinnatus (assembly GCF_009829125.3). Classification (NCBI taxonomy): domain Eukaryota; kingdom Metazoa; phylum Chordata; class Actinopteri; order Gobiiformes; family Gobiidae; genus Periophthalmus; species Periophthalmus magnuspinnatus. The sequence goes on along the minus strand of NC_047140.1, from coordinate 7,651,463 downwards.
CACCCAAAGGCGCATAGCTTTTATGAATTCACTTCCTCAGACAATAGATCTTCACACTCCCATTCTGAGCATCTGCTTTCTGTTCACAACAAGCCCATATTTATTATGGAAAGAGAGTGGAATGTATTAGCAGGGATTTTATAAACGCCTCACGCTGCCTCAGTACCTGGAAGCACAGACAAGGATATGACCAGGGCGCTTTGTTCTATCAGTGTTACTTATATTTATACAGAGAATTGTTAAAAGAATCATGAAGCATCCTCCATTATAAAGCATTATCAGGGACTAAACCAAAAATGTGTTATGAAGGATGTTTTTTTTTATTATAAATCCATCTAAAACGCAAAGATATTAGTCCAGCCTATATCTGACTAGGGTGCATTCATACGTTTTAGTTTTTTTTTGGAGAATATTGTATCCAAAAATTAGATTCCATCTGCTTGTCTCTGTGGTAATGCTATTTGATTTGCCTGGAATGTTCGACAGTATGGCCTTAAGTTAATCTTTTTTGCAAATACCTTGATAAATATGCATTCTTCCTCTGTGCGGAGTAATAGTTTGAAGACATCACCTGCTGTCTGTATGAAGTTTATTGCTATACTGTGGAGCATTGTTGGCAAAATGACAACATCTCCATGGAAACAACCTCTCCACCAGAAACGTTACATGCCACTCCAGTAAATATCTATCGTTCTGCCCTGATCTACCGTTTAAAGTAAAGCATTGCATTTGCTTTCACCCACATAAATCTTGTTTTAGGAGTAGTCTATTTTCAATCCTTAATATTTAGGGAACAGAACCATAATCTGACAAGGTCCCTGTATACAGTGTCTCTGTTGAGCTAAAGATAGAGTTCAAGAAGATGCACTTGCAAAAGAACATCAATGTAAAGCAGATCTGAAAGCCAATGTACGAGAACGTGACAAGCCGCAAACGAATAGCCTCTTTAAATCTTCAAATCTGACTTGATCATCAAGAACATCTTCTCAGCACAAACTGCATTATAAAGATATGGACGTGGGTGGTGCTTATCTGAAGGATCTTAGCAAATATTGTGTTAAGAATAACTTTTGAATATAGAATAACTTATGTAGAAGAACATATATAAACCTTTTGAGATTACCAGCGTTCACTTACATCAGGTTATTGCGATCTCATTTATTTCATGTTAAAGTTTTTTTTTTTTTTTTTTTTTTTGTCATGTATGAGCTGTTTTCCCTCATCAAATTCATATCTAGAGTTGTATTTTGCTTCATTCAAACTTGTTCATGTCATCATTCTCTGAGCACTCAAAAATGCTCTGTTTGCATTTTGCCCAAATTGTTGCATCAAAGGCAAAAATCCATACTCCTGCACAGTTTTAAGCCCATAAAATGGTCACCGGACTCACTTTAAAGTCAAATTGTGGCCACAGCAAATCCATGGTTCTATTAGCTTAGCTTTCACATGGCCCGCGGCATGATTAATGAAACATGCATGGGTGACATCTAAAACCTCTTCAGGTGTGTTTTTGATGAGAGAACAATGTTATAACATGGTAGAAAGCTAAAACAAATGAAGTTAATTTTGCATAATACCCCCTCTTGAAAATATAAAACCTTATTGCTTATAAATGTGAACCGGGCTGTTAGATTTGTCTCAACTTAGAACAATTGGATGACAACCTGAAATGTATCAGTTCAAACCCCTACTGATACTTTACTTTTGTCCTTGGGCAGAGTACGTTGTCTGTTTTGCAGCTCAATTTATGAAATACTAAATTTGAAAAATGTTTTTACAATCCCACAAAATGGCTGCCCTGCCAGGACATACACTTTAAGAAAAGCAGGAAACCTTTATATCTCACAACGTGCTTTTTATGTTGTTTTTGAGTTTCGTAAAAATTCATTTCAGTTTGAGCCATTTGCAAGTCTCATTCTAACACACAGTCATTCATTTATGGTTTGACTTTGCACATCAGAATGCTTTATCACCATTTAGGATCCACATAAATCACCTTAATACCTGTTTTTACGACTGTCTTTGCTGGGGAAATTGTCGAACATTTTCCTCGGGTCTCTGGCCAATAAAAAGAAATATACAAAGCAAAGAAAAACACTCCCAGGGTAATTTATCTTGAGTTCCTATAAGCCCCCCAAATTCACCCCGATTTTTTCTGCTGACTTCATTCTAACCTAGAGTGGAGACAGTAACCTTTTATGTACTTGCTATATCCAAAAAAAAAATCTAAGGAAGGCTGTATTTCCTCATTACTTTTTGGTCATTCATATTAGTGCACTCTCTGCCCCCTCTTACACACTGTCTGCCGTTTCAGCGCTCTGTGGGTTTCAGAATAATGAGAAATAAGGGCCGTTGCCATAGCGGTTGACAATTTAAAACTAAATATGAATCTTTTGAATGGGGAAAAAGTCCTTAAAATGTTACATATAACAGGACCTTGAAACCTATAATTATGTGTTCTGTGCATCTTCACCACAGCAGCAGAATCATTAGCCTCCCCAGCATCTCTATCTCTTTCTATTCCTCTTCTTATTGTTTTAAAAGCCTTTACCTGCTAGGATCTAAGCGCCTGAAGTTTATCTGTGTAATTATTCATTTCACCACTCTCCTTTTACTTTTTTTTTTTTTCCAAACTTTTATTTTTATGAGCATTTTCAAACTTTTATTGCATTCAAAACACAAGCAATATAAAACATCTAGACAGAGCCGATTTTACTGGAGGAATCTATAAAAGGGCTGAGACGAGCTTTCCAATCACGTCGGCCTATAAGCACACCTGATATTTCTGTTACAACGAGATGGGAAATGTTCTTAATCATGCATTTGACTTTGCCTGGAGGTCTCTACACGTTTAACAAAGTCACTTCTTTATCGTCTATATATCCTTTAACTAATATACTAATATATATAACGCCCTTCCTTGTCACTAGTCTGAGATGTGCGTTGAAAGTTCACTCTATTTGGTAACAGAACGGCTCCTCTAGAATGACCATAAATAATGAGCAGTACATATTATTGAAACCCATTTTGCTTTTGATGCTCTGTGGGAGAAAAATGAGTTTCTGTCCAAAAGAAATCATATCATTTTCTTCTCTTTTCATTTCGAACGACTTTGCTCCTTTTATGTTATGCAAATCATTTACATTAAGAGTGATCACTGAAAATTGCTGCTTAACCACCATCAATGAAAGGTGCAAACTACACTACCACTTGTATATCTAGATGCTCTGATTAACGCACATGGGTAGAAAAAAGTGTTGCAGAAAAAAAAATACAAGACAAGAACACACCAGAACGTAAAACATACATGAAATCCAAAAAGCCAACCTTCAGAATTGGGAAGTCAACCCCTCGTAGTTCTGCCACCCTCCATCTCGTGTCCATCGTGGCAGCGCATAGTGAGGAAGCAGTTTCCCTCATGGCCAATCAGATGTAGTGTTTCAGTTATCAGATGTAATATTGATCACCCTCTTTCACTGTGTAGTAGATTGTCCACTGGTTCAGGTGGTGCCTCGTTCAAATGCCCCCACCTTTTCCTGGATGCATCTTGTCAACTACCTGTTCCAACCTTTAGTCACAGGTGCAGATTCGCACACATGTCTTCTTGGTCTGGGAAAAGTAACCAAAGTCGCTGCGCCCTCCGCTCTTGCTGCAAAAGCCCTTTCCTCTTCAGGTCGTTTGTGGTTTCCTCCATGTTGTCGGCGTCACTGCCCCTGTCGTAGAACACGAGGACTCTAGCTGGGTACAAAGTTTGGACGTGATTTCCCATCTCTTTGAGCATCTTCCTTACGGGTTGTAAGCTTTGATATTGAAAAGGATGCCACTGGTTTAGTCTTAGTCAAAATATACACGTCTTCCATTAAACTGAATAACTCATTTACCCCATGCAGAGCGGAGAAACATTTACTTCATTCTGAGAGCAGTGACGACGCTGTACGGCTCAAGTAGCATTAGCACAGAGGAGCGCAGACTTCAGAAAGGCCTCCACAAATACTTGTATATTGGTCCCTTCAGCCCCCTCAACAATCCCATGAATTTGGATATTATTTCTGCGGGTGCGGGCGTCTAGGTCTGATAGGCTCGTTTGGAGTTTCAGTTGTAGCTGTAGAGTCTTTGTCATTGAGATTGAACTCATCTTCCTCTTCATCACTGACATCTCTAACTGCCAGGATCTACGCACAAATGTTTATCCACTGTAAATTATTCATCGCATCTTTATATTTTTTCCTGTATCTATGTTGGTATCTCCTCTAATTCCACTGCAGCAGCAGAATCATCAACTTCTTCAGCTTCTGCTTCTCTTCTTGAATATTGCAATGCTAACTTCTTACCTGCAGGGGTCTAAAAAGCAAAGTTCCTTCCATCAATAGACTAATCATTGTTCTTCACTCATTTATCTATGTCTGTAACTTTTATCATACTGACCGCAGCAGCACAACCATCAGCCTCTCCTTTTCCTCTTCTTATTGTTTCTCTACCTGACATCTCTACCTGCCAGGGTCTAAGCACCAAAGTTCACTCAATAAACAATTTGCATTTTACTGATACATGCCTGTTTAAACCTTGTCTTATTGAAAACTTCTCCAAATTGGTACAAATTACGTTGTGTTTTTCTGTAGGTTTGGAGACATTTGTCAAAGTGGACATCAGCGTTCAGGATATCAATGACAACAAACCAGAGCTGATCGCCGAGGACATATTTTTGTGTGAAAACGACCAAACTAATACGGTAAGCACCCAGTCACTTTCCATAAATATGTTTACAATGTGGTTTATCAGCTTCATGGCCTTAGGTAATGTTATAGTACAAATGTATGCCTTTATTTTCTTAAGTAGCTGGTATGAGAGCATATCTTTAGATGAGAAAAACTATTAAGACATGCATGTGGTGATAATGAGCTGTGGGAATTGTGCCTCTATACATACACAAGTCTACATTTGCTGTCTGATTTTGAAAAGCTGGTGTAACAAAGTCATGCTATAGGACAGATGCATATGGCAACTAAAATAAAGAGATTTTTAAAAATATATTGAATGTAGCCAACCCCCCTGAGTGACGGTTGATACTGATGATTTTCAGACTAAATGGAAAAATCAAAAATATTTTGCAAAAAGTGAACTTTATTTACAGTGGAGCTACAATGTTTTGGCAACTAGGCCTTCATCAGCACAATGTTCCTGAGTTTGGGAGTCTTTCCTCACACCTAATGATCATGAGTTCTGGCATCAACTATTCTGAACTATTCTTGCACAAAACTGTGCCCATTTCACCACCAAAGGCCCTCCCAGCTATTTCACCCAAATTCTGCCCTGCTTCCTCTTCCCTGCCTTCCCCCAGAGCTGTTATCACCGAGAGGTAGGACACACAGGGCTCTGCTGTCCCAGGACATACAGTCATGTGATGGAGCTGTATCTACAGTTACACCTCGTAGACTGATTAACAGTTACACTGTCCAATCAGAGAAATGTATTTATTTATTTTATTTATCTTTATTTATACAGGGGAGCCCAATGAGAGCACTCGGGCTCTCCATTTCATGGGCACCCTGTTTAAATGCAATACAAACAGAAAAAATAAATAAATCACATTCCCTGTAAGAAGATGTACTTATACTGTATGCTAGTTTCCTACTGAAACTAATCTGAAATTTGCTGTGCTCAGTGTCAGATCTTTATGTAACAAATCCTTTTTAATTAATGATTTTATTTCATCTTTTAATCTTGACTTTATGTTTTAACCAAAACATGGCTCGACAAAAACACAGGTAACGCAATTCTAGAGGAATTAACTCCACCCAACTTCAAATTTGAATCTGAAACACGACCCAACAAAAAGGCTGGAGGTGTGTGTACAGTCTTGATCCTGTTAGATCTAAGTGCTGCCTTTGATCATGGGATCCTCTTACAGAGACTGAAGGACTGGGTGGGCGTCTTTGGTACTGCAGTTAACTGGTTAAAGTCCTATCTAGAAGACTGGGAGTTCTTTATCGAAATTGGAAAATGTGTCTCAGATAAAATGTCCCTGACCTGTGGGGTGCCCCAGGAGTCAATCCTGAGACCCCTGTTGTTCAGTCTCTACATGCTGCCGTTAGCCCAGTTAATATACACAATAATGTGTCTTACCACAACTATGCAGATGACACTCAGATCTATATCTCACTGGCAGCAGGTGAATATGGACCAGTGGATTCACTCTGCCACTGCATCCAACAGATCAGTGTGTGGATGTGAAACAACTTTCTCCAGCTAAACTCAGACAAGACTGAAGTCATCATCTTTGGCCCACAGAAACAAAGAGAAAGTGTCAGCAGTCTTTCTCTCTAAAACCTTCAAATCTGGCTAGAAATCTAGAGGTGAGAGGTGAGACAGGTCTCTACTTTGACAATGTTTAAATCCAGGCCTAAAATGGTTCTGTTTAGCAGTGCATATCACTGAAAGGTTTTTATTCTGCACTCTCCTCTTTTAATGTAAATTTTATAATGGTTAGGATTTATGTTTTGAATTGTTTGTATTGTAGTTTTAATGTCTTTCTTATTATGTAAAGCACTTTGAATTACTTTGTGTATGAATTGTGCTATACAAATAAACTTGCCTTGCCTATTTACGCACACACCCTCTCCAACGGCTCTAGAAATAAAATATGCGCAACAATCTTTTTATCTTAAGATTTAATGGCACCAAATCTTCAAATACACCGTAAGAGCTGGAGAAACACATAACACATTGTGTAAATGCCAAATGCCATGCTCTTACACATTAGCAAAATGAACCGTAACATTATCTTACAGAAAATGTGTAATTAAAGTGTGTTTTTATCACAAAATGACATTAACAATCATCTTGGTGACTCAAAACATTAGACTTGTGCTTATATGAAATGTCTCTTCAGCAGGGTAACTAATGCAAAAAAACATGTTAATTCTGCTCCATGTCAACTTCTAGTGGTTTTTCTTTTAGTAAACAAAAATATACATGTTGGTTATTGACATTAAAGAAGCACTGTGTAACTTTTCTGCCAACTCTTGACGCCATTGACCTGGATGTCAGGACCTAAATTTGACTCTTCAAAGATTCTCTGGGGTTTTTAGAAAAGAGGTCCAAAGTAGATTGACTGAATTTTAATAAAGGGATGGCATTTTATACATTTACATGAAGTATGTTTTCATCAGTTCTGTTCTTTACCCTAGTGTAGTTTATCAGGTAGGAGAAGGATGTATAGGGTCGCTAACGTATCCATGGGTAAAATGGGGTTCCATGGTGGGGAAAGGGTGAGAACCACTGGTCTAGAGATAGAATGTTTCACAATATCGCATTAAAGGTCCTACATTATGTAAAATTAACTCTTGTGAACTTTAAGTCATGTTAGAACATTGTTACCTCCTCAAAAACAGACCTGGAGTTGTGTTTTGTTTCATTCACCCATGTTTGAGTAATCCTTTATTATTAGTCTGTCTACATCTTCAAAGCTCAAAATGTTCTGTTCCACCTTGTGATGCCATGAAGTGGTACTGTTTTAAGTTAACAGCTCCTTTTACCTTAGGTTCAGTAGAGATTGTAGAGATCCAAATGGTTCTAGTGAAGGTGTATGGAGTTTAAAAACACAGTGGAGCACTTCTTGAATTATCACATGACATCACAAGGTGGAACAGAGTGTTTTCAGTTTGAGGGAAGAACTCAATCTAAATATGCAGAGTTTGTGTGTTAAACATGTGTGAATGGAAAAAAACACAACTCCAAGGTTGTTTGTGATGAGGAAACAACTTGTACGTCCTTTAAATGATCTCCAGTTTTAGGTTTTTAGCACTTTTATCATCAAAATACATTGAAAGTGGGTGATCTATGAGAAAGCATGGGCCATTCAAGGGGAGACATGCCCCCTCAAGCCCCCCCGGTGCCACCCCTAAGTACCACCAAAGAAAATATCTGGTTTTCCAAGTGCCACCTGCTCTATAACAGGACTAATCCAGGTCTAATCTCAGGCTAAACCAGGTCTAAAAGTGGACTACATGATTTCCATTGAAGTTCTAAACAGGAAATTATCCAAAGTAGGACAGAAAAGTGGATAAAATGAACTCTAAATGAAGCAAACCCACAAACTGAAGAGCTGCCCAAGATGCCAGATAAAAGCACTTCACATTGGGATTCATGTTTTGGGAGTAAAGATCGAAACAAAATGACTTAATTTTGTTTCTAAAATGTTTGGAATGATGATTATAATGTGACCTGAATAATCCCCACTTCAGTTGTGTTAACTTCTAGCTGGTGTTTATATTAACAATTTCAGACTGAGGTAAATTCAGGTAAGTGCACAAAGTAAGCCTTTATGCACTGTGAGTTTGAGCCTCTGTCTTTACATTCAGCTCTCGCACAAGTGCATCATTTGTTTATGGTAATTATTGTATATGATGTTTATCCCTGTGGATTCAACATAAAAAACACACACACACGCACACCCCCACACACGCACATACACACCCCCACACACTCACACACACACACATGCACACACACATTTGGTTTGATGTAGTTTTCAGATGTTCTGACCTCTCCTCTCTCTGTCTCTTGTCTGTCTCACTCCTCTGTTCCTCACCTCTCTTCACCTCTGTCTCCCTCCCTCCCTCTTCATCTCCGCTCTTCCTCTTCCTCAGGTGCTGGGGACTCTGAGAGCCACAGATAAGGATGAGCAGCCAGCCAGGTTCAGCTTCGGCCTGGCCAGCCCCAGCTCCAACTTCACTGTCCGGGACCACGGAAGTAAGCAAGCTGTCTCTCTCTTTCTCTCTCTTTCTCTCTCTTTATCTCCCAGCTCAGAGTAGCGTTTGTGTGCAGCCGTCTGATGGGGGCGCTGGAGGGCTTTGTGGGGGTGTGCGGAGGGAGAGGTTTTGTGTGAAGTGAGAAATGGAAGCCTTTTTCCTGAATTTTTAATATTTCTTAATTATGGCTTTTAGATGTCATTTCACGTGGCTAGAATGATCTTGCAGTAAATGCATGGGAAAGTCAAAGTCTCTCTCCCTCGCTCTCCCCATATGTCTCTCTCTGTCACTCTCTCTGCCTGTCTCTCTCCCTCTCTTTCTCTCTTTGACTGTCTCTCTTTCTCTCTGTTTCTCTCTGTCTGTCTTTCTGTTTTTCCTGTCCTCTCTTTGCTCTCTCTTGCGCCTTCTCTCTCCCTGTGCTAGTCCCCCTCCCTCTCTGTCTCTCTGTCTGTATTTCTCTCTCTCTCTTCCTGTCTGTCAGTCTCTCTCTCTCTCTTCCTCTCTGTCAGTCTCTCTCTCTCTCTTCCTCTCTGTCAGTCTCTCTCTCTTTCTTTCTCTCTGTCAGTCTCTCTCTTTGTCTGTCAGTCTCTGTCTTTGTCCATCAGTCTCTCTCTCTCTGTCTATCAGTCTCCCTCTTTCTCTGTCAGTCTCTCTTTCTCTCTCTGTCTGTCAGTCTCTCCTTGTCTGTCAGTCTCTCTTTCTCTCTGTCTGTCAGTCTCCCTCTCTCTTTCTCTCTGTCAGTCTCTCTTTCTCTCTCTGTCTGTCAGTCTCCCTCTGTCTTTCTCTCTGTCAGTCTCCCTCTCTCCCTCTCTGCTCCTTACATACATTTACCTTGTCACTCTTGCTGCTTGTTGCTCGTTGCTATAGCTACGTGCTGGTCCCTGTCGTTGGAGCTGAGGTTTAACTCCAGACTGTGCTTTAACACTGCTCCTGATGGTGCAGATGTAGCAGCACATGTTAGCACACTCTGTTAAGTATAAGAGCGACCAGCTGGAGTGCCGTTCTAGTGTGTGGCATCAGTTCAAATATTTGTCGTACCTTACTCATTAGTGCATAGAAGATTCATATAAGTAAAGTAGGTAGTAAAAAACATCACATTTTAATAAGATGAATAAGATTTTACTTTTTCTGCTTTTAAGGAATGGACTCCTGAGTGGACAATACCGATTCCAATACCACACTGATAATAATAAAACAGTCTTTATTTAGACAGTAGAATGTGATTTCAACAAGTAAAGTATTATATTACTCTCCATAGTGATCCATGAGCGTATACTAGTCTATGTGACCTTATACTCGTTCAGGTCGTTTCAAGATCAGTTTTAGTATATATTAGCATCTGATTTTCGATACTTTTAACAACCCTAGTAATGATTAAAAGGCTCATATTGTGCTATTTCTGATCTATGTTACAATGATGTTTCCTCATCAAAAACCTACCTAGAGTTGTGTTTTGTTTCATTCACACACGTTTGAGTAACATTTTATTATTCATCTGTCTACATTTCTAATGCTCACAATACTCGTTCCACTTTGTGATGTCACGAAGTGCTAGTTTTCAAGTTAACAGCTCCTTTTACCTTTAGTTCCGTAAAGATTACCAATTCCAGGGCTCAAATTATCCGAATGATTCTAGTGAAGTTGTGCAGAGCTTAAAAACACAGTGGAGCACTTCCTGTATTACCACATGGCATCACAAGGTGGAACGGAGTGTTTTCTGTTTGAGAGAAAATAGCGTAATATCTCCCTTTTAATATCGCAGCCCTTTTTAACAACTTGGAAAGATATTTATTCAGCATCAGAGTGTATAAACTGGAGAGACTAAGTGAATATTAATATGATATTTACTAATTATCTTTGAAGTGAAGGCAATGTGAGCTTTCAGATGAAAAATGGAAGCTATGGACTTAATAAACACAGAGAAGCACTTTGAAGCACTGGAAAAAGATGGCACCACCTTGTGACATCATCAGATGAAACGGAGTGTCTTGAGCTTTTCAGAAGGAGACGATGGAATGATGAAGATGTACTATATGTGAATGCAACAAAAAACATCTCCAGGTTTCCTTTTTCTATAATAAAACATAACTTGCTTTAAAAGTCCTGCATTATTCGTCTACATCTACACAGAGCACTTCCTGTATTACCACATGACATCACAAGGTGGAACAGAGTGTTTTCTGCCTGAGAGACCTCAGTCTAAATATACAAGATTTGTGTGTTAAACGTGTGAATGAAACAAAAAAACACAACTCTGGATATGTTTTTGATGAGGAAACAACATAATAACAGATCAGAAAACATCGTAATATGGGCCCTTTAAACCTCAGCAAATATTGTGCTCTTTAATCCTTCAAATGTATAACTCCTGGCTGTAGGTCCCTGTACAAACCCCATACATCAGGTCTTTTATGATTTAGAGGCTGTCTGTTCAGTGTGCTATAGGAGCCAAGTCAAACAAACTGCACACATTATGATAAACCCAAATATATTATAAGACTGAAAACACTGGCGTCCAAATCTGCAGTATGTTCCAAGTGAGAGAGATCGTACATTTAGAGCAGAGTGCTGGCTGCTACAAGAGCCATATACATTACAATATATGAACTCCACACTTCATTAAGTATAGTCGTGTTATAAATATACAGGGCCTTATGTTGAACTCACATCCATTCTGGTGACAATCGGAATATTTTAATACGGGAAGATGGCTTTAAATATCTGCCAATACCTGATATGAACCGATACCAGTGAAGAGAGATAAAAATAGTGATTCTTTTTGTCAGACGGGAGAGTTTGTTTACCTGCTTTACATGTTTTGGCTACTTCCGTTAACCTTCCTTAGCAACGCTGTCAATCAAACCTGTTGCTAACGCTAGCGGGAGTGACCTCGGGGAAAGAAGGCAGCTGATTTGTCTATTATCAGTATTCATATCTTGAGTTACAGACAAAATATGAACATTTTAAGACCGAAATGACAAGTCTGACAGCAGCAGTTACAGAGAGAGGGGCGCAACTGTTTTCTAATGTAAAGTGAATTGGAGCCAGAGATGACAGAAGTGCACTTATGATCACTTTCTATTTGGAACGCGGTGGCTAATGGTTTAGCTATGTCCATTTATTTAAACAGTCTATGGTAGTGACGTGTCTTGTTGGCTGCTTTACTTGGTTACGCCCTCTACTGTCTGACACCTTCTACAGGACTGCATCCCATGTGCGTGATAAGGTGTACGCTCCCTCGTCTCGATTTATGCTCCTCGTTTGTAAATCTCGATAGCCTCTCTGGTCCCGTGCTGGTGTTTGTTGCTTTTAGCCCGGATGACGCTGGTATAATGCTGGTATTATTCCAGTCCATGATGTGGCTTTGTCTTGTAGTGGTCATATACGGCTGATTTCAGATTTTCCTGTAGGATTTGCACACAAGTTCCAAAGAAATGTTTACCTCCAGTATTTATTTTCTTGCAATATGGTTATAGACTTTTCTTTATATTTTCTAGATGTTTAGACATTTCACATCATTTATTTTAGTCCTGTTTAGACCTAGTACATCAGGGGTGTCCAAACGTTTCTCATTAAGGGCCACATATGAAAACACAGACAAAGCTGAGGGCCGATTGAGGGCCATAGACTGGTCATCTTCATCTGTGTTATTATTACAAGTTAGACTGAACCACTAGACATTTATTCATGCTTACATCCTGGGACACATTAAATATTTGATATGGACAGTAAGTAGATTTTCAGAAATGTATAGTAAAAAGTACTGTTTAAGGTAATATGGGACAATTCACCTGGAAGCTTGAGGGCCAAGAAAAATTGGTCTGAGGGCCGAATGTGGCCCTCAAGCCACACTTTGGGCATGCCTGTAGTAAATGGTTTCGTTTAGTCTAGATCTGGACATGCTTTAGTACCATGCTTTAGACACTATCTGCTATTGTTTTTAGACATTATAATGGATAGGTCAGCGTCCTTAATGCAGCATCCTTTTATGCAAAATCGTCTTTTTCGAGCTTTTAACCATGTTATAGTTACTTAGCCTTCTCATTTATCCTCTAGAAGTTGTATTCAGAGAGATTCGTGCATGTTTGAGCAATGTTTATTTGTTCTCCAGTTTTATTTTCTTAATCTGTGATACTCGCTTTTATTAAGTCGTTTGAGATCAATATTGCAACTTAAAATGTCCAAATTATAACAGAACGATCCATAGACGTCGTAGATTATACCTAAATAACAGACACAAACACAATAAATCTTCTTTAAGTGGCAGGTGGATATAATAAATGACTTTACTGAACACCAACCACCAGTGTTTTTTTTATTATTATTATTTTTTTGGTTTGCTTTTGCTCTTTTTTCACCAACTCCCCAAATTTTAAAAACAGATTTCTTCGCAACTTTAAGAGCTCATCCCTTTTGTTCCCAGCCACTCCACCAAATCTCCCGTCTGTATTGCACCATCCTGCCTGTATATTTACCCACTCTCCCTCAGTAGTGGCAGAACACTTTTCATCACTTTTGATCAGCCCCTAACCTTGTCGTACAGAGAGGGTGTTAGCGAGCGTGCTAGTCAAATATTCGCACATGAAAGCCCGGGATGAAACATTTAGCTGGAGTCGTACTATTTCATTCAGCGCGAGGGGAGATAAACAGAGGAGAAACGGCCCCTCGCGCCTCATACATTTACAGGGGCCCGGGGGAGGAGAGGAAGAAGGAGGGGGACGGGGGTAGGAAAGGAGAGAGCGGAGATGGAGGAGGAGGTAGCAGAGGAGATTAGGAAGGATGGATGCAGGCTGTACACGCAATTTATGACATATACAGACTCTATAAGATCTGTGGTATATATAGACCTCGTTTAGACCTGCTTAAAGGTCGTATATTATGCAAAATTAACTCTTGAGAGCTTTAAACCTAGTTATAATGTTGCTACCTCATTAAAAACATATATGGAGTTGTGTTTTTGAACCCAAGAACCCATCTCCAGATCTTGAGCTTGGTTTACATGATGGTGCTCTGGTTAAGTTTTGATAAAGACCTGCTGTAGACCTTGTTTGGACCTTGTGTAGTCCTGGTTTAGCCCTGATTTGGATGTAGTGGTCCTGGTACAGACCTTCGTAAGTTCTAGACTTGCTTTAGTAGTTTAAATTGGATATAGTCCTTGTTTCGTCTCGTTAAGTACTGGTTTTAGTGTTGTCGTGATGCTAAAAATTGAAACCCAATTTCGATGCAAAGGAATATATAGTAAAAACACTCTTTCTTTAGATGATAGAATAGGATTTTCAACATAAAAAATAGTACTTTCTTCTTACCATGTGGTCTTATATCTGTGTAATTCCTCAGTCGTGCAGGAAGGTTCCGTAGTGGTCCATGGGCGTATACTAGTCTATGTGATCTGTGTGTACTAGTTCTAATGTAAAGCTATTCAGGAAAGGGTAATTTCCGTCTTTTTTTAGCATCAACACTTGTTTAAATGAGTATCTAGTTTCAGCACCAGTTTTAGTATCGATTAATATCTGATTTTCAACACTTTTGACTGCCCTATCTGGTTTACATGTACTCTAGTTCTACCTGGTGCTGGCTTTTGTCCTCTCTCTGGTCCTGTTTTATACCTGTCTGAATGTACACCTGTTTTAGTTCTGCTTGAGTCTCTGTGCGGATGAGAGGGCTAAATAAAAGCAGACAGAATAATAAGAAGATGTAAACAAGGGAGTAGAGCGGAGATGTGAGAGACGACACGGGAGCAGAGACAGAACAATGAAGCTGTGCGCCGAATACAAAACACACACGCCCACCAACAAACTGCATCCCAAGCACTATCGCATTTTAACGTTCATACATCACTATCTGACACGCGGCTACAGGATTAAAGCACCTGACTGTATACGACTGGCCTCCTGTTTCACTAGTTAACATTGTTGTAGTTAAGGTTAGCTAAAAATATTGCTTATTTTTCCCTAGTTTGACAATAAGCTCTGTGTAAAATAGCGCCTGGCAACTGCTCTGTTAGCGTCACTACTTCCTGTCCAATTTATGAGGTTTTTGCACACTAATATGAATAAATATTTAAAGATAAGGCAGTGACAGGAAGCTGCAGGTGGATGCCACTGACACCATGTTAAAAACTACACAAATAAAAAAAATACTTCACCGGAAGACACTTCTGTGTTTAGAAAGAGAGATGTTTGTGTCTTAATGTTAGCGCTAATGCTAATTTTGAGGCATAACACACCACAAACTGGTGTATTGTATATGTAAAAATAATTGGGTAGTCTTTATTTTACTAATTATAATTTTAATAGGTTGTTTACTTTATGTTTTCCAATTTTAATAAAAGTGACGAATAGCTTTGAGACACAGTGAGCTAGCTAGCGTGCTCCTGTGCACAGAGCATATTTAGGTGGGTTATAATTTTGGGCAGTAGCTGTGAAGGTAACACCATAACTATTACTTAGCAGCAATATTATTAGCAAAGGCCAAAGCTCATCTAATTTACACAGTGCTAATAAACAGACCAAAATTAAAGGATTTTTTTCCCTTTATTTTGGTTGTGTTAATTGTACTGAAAAACTTGCATCCTGAATGTGAGTGGGCTTGCATCTTCACAAACCTGTCTCTTGTCTATGTCCATGGAGAATGTTCCGAAGTATAGATTTAACTGTCTATTTCCATGGAATCATACAGATACAGCGCTACTTCCTGCTTTTACTTTTTATCATAAACTGCCACTTGACTGGTGTAAAACTATGACAAATATTTAAAAGAGGTACTATTCCAACAAGCAAAAATGAAAAGCATGAATACTTGTCATTACACGCACTTAAAGCGATGTACAAGTACTGAAGTGCTTTACACTAACACTGGAGTGACACAAAAGTGCTTCTAACAGGGCTGTACTTGAGTTTTACTGAATTAATACAGAACTAGTTCATTTCAAACTCTTTGCAGTTATTCCTCGCTCACTTTATGGAACCTCAGCAACCTAATTATTCACCACAATGAGTTTAACTTTGAGAGACCGTCATGGTAATGTTAACAACAACTAGCATGCTACCTGCCCACTTCCTGCTCTTCAGACAATGAAATCCTTTATAATTAGACGCAGAGAGTACACAGTGGACATATTTTCAGCTGCTTATACAATATATCTGTACTAGGGCAAGACACATTTTGCTCAAATACATGTGGAAAAAAATGGGTACAAAGCAGAACACTTGACCCCGTGTTTCTAAAGCCCATACATTTGTCTTGTTTTGATGATTTCAGACAGAGCTCAAATTTCTTCCATGGTGTAGCTAGCAACTTTGGCGCTATCTGCTATTGTTTTTAGAAATTTAACGGGTAGGTCAACTTCTGTAATATGTTTGAGTGATGGGTGAATATAGCCAAGAACGTTTCAGAAGAAAGATATAGAAATAATCTTTGCCCTCGGACCACCACAAACCACTCGCCCCTCACATCCGTACGGGGTAAGCTGGGTAAAGTGTCTAGCCTAAGGACACACCAACAGAAAATAGTTTAAACCTCTACAAACATACTATGAAATGCACATAATTTGTAATGCTTGAGTGTAGTCTCAAATGTCAATACTCCACATATTTAATCACGTTTTCCTAAAGCATGTAACCTTATTCTTAATTGTCAAATGATACAGCTATCCATGGGTTTCAGAATGATTACAAATTTGGACTGTTGCCATAGCAATTAACAATTTAAAGCAATATACTATATGTTTTGAATGGAAAACAAGTCCTCTGCTGCCTATAACAGAAAGCGGAAACCTATAATGGTGACAATTTAGCATGTACTTTAATTAAACAACACATATAATCAAAATAGTGTTAGTCACAATACAGCTCTACAACTAAGGAACAGGCTTGATACTTGATACTGATTCCGATACCACAATGATAATAAAAAAACACTCTTTCATTAGACAATAGAATGTGACGTGGTCTTATGTGTAATCCCTTCGTCATCCAGTAGGTTCCATAATGGTCCATGGGTGTGTACTAGTTTATGTGTCTTATACTTGTTCTGATGCAGCTCAAGATCATTCTAAAGCTATTCAGGAAGGGTTCACTTTTTTAGTATTGATATCTGCTCAACTTAACCTAATTTTGATACTAGTTTGAATTTTTTCTGCACTTTTAACCATGTTATATTGTTATCCCTCATCACATACATTACCGGAGTTGTATTTTGCTACATTCACGCTTTCATTGATCAACGAATCCAATTGTCTTCTCTTCTCTGAGCGCTCAAAAATGCTGCATTTGCATTTTGCCCAGATTGTTACATCACAGGTAAAAATCCAGACTACTCCTGGGCACTTTTTGTCCATAAACCATTAACTGGCTTGTGCTGCAAAAGTAGAATGCATAATATGTCTCTATAAAACTAAATATATTTTCAATGGGGAAAAGTCCTCAAAATACAGCATATATCAGAAAACCAATACCCAGAAATAGTCTAATCAAGTCTCCATCACAAAAAGTGAAAAGTGAAGTTGTAGCAAATAAATACATAGATTTTTTAATGACAACTATTTAGCATATACCGCGGCGGTGCAGTAATAGCTTGTTGAATGATATTGACACTAAACCCGCCGTAGGGGAAATTAGAAGCCGTTCGGGGTGAACTCCTGCCCGCTCGCCTGACTCTCACCTTGAGTTTTGACAGAGCCCATAAGTTGTTATTGACCGTCTGATGCAAGTGTCACAAACTCCGGATGAAGCCTTTCGATTGGTCCAAAAGCATTTCTTGGTTCCGAGCGGAAATTGTCGAGAGGAGAAGCAATTCCAGAGCCATTTCAGCTCACAACGTCGATAGATTGTGTTCACATAATGAGAAAGCGCTCGCTAGTTTCGATTTAAAGCGAAAATGAAGGACTGGCTTAAAATTCATAAGTAGAATTGAAAGTTATGAGATGTAGAAGTGTTAGCATGAATAAGTATGTCTGTTATTAACATTCAAATAATAGAAAACATTATTACATTGCTAAGGGTGCACGATGTAACTTTTCTGGTGCTCGTCTCCATGGAGATGTTATTTCTCGAGATGTTCCACAGTTCAATTAGCGAGTTAGTTGTTTAGAAGAATTAGAATTATCGTCATGGCAACACTCCACTCTGGCCTTTGAAAATTTGGAATAGAATAAACACATAATTAGCATAATTAGCCTAATTTGGATGCTCAGAATGCATAAGGTAAGTGAGGATTAACCACAAGGCGTTTAAAATTAACTACTTAACTACCATGGAGACAAACAGGTGACTTCACCACACCAATTTATAGGTCAGATTTCCGGAGAGGCGACCCTACTCACATTTATAAAGAGTTGACAGAAATGCTAGAGGCACTTTTAAAGCTAGACAATGGAACTTTCAAAGCACTGACATGTCCACAGAGAGCAGATAGTTGGCAGGGACCCCACATTCGAAAGTTCCGCAGTGCATCTTTAATAATCACTTTGTTTAGGTTCCCAAATTCTGTCTATCTCATTGTTAAAAAGAGGAGCTTTTTATGAAGAAACCTGCTGCTGCTGCTGCTGTGGTGGGTCCTATCAAAGTCTGTGATAAATTACATGTTGTATTTTTCGCGCTAGAGCAGATTTCGCTGCCGGCACAAGTTTTTAAATGGACGCCCGTGTTCTTTGACTGACAAAATAATTACAGGCAGCCAACCTTTTCCATGCACTCTGCTAGCCTTCTCCCGTAAACCAGCACACGCATTCATAGACTTTGTTGTTTTGTTTTACTAAAGTGTTAGCCTTCTTCCACATCAGCACACATCTCCGCAGGCTTTCAAAAGATTGGGCTCAGAAGCTTTGAGTTCTTCTTGACTAAAAAAAGAGCTTTTAAGCAGAGGAAAATCAGAGGGTTTTGGACCAGGGGACTTAAGGAGACATAGATAAATGAGAATGGTTTGTTGAATGGGTGAAGTTGGGAGCGTAGGTCCTGACGGGAGGGAGAGACGTCACTGAGTAAGTGTGTAAGGACTCAGACACGCCATACAGAGGTGCGCTGTGGTGTGCTGGTGATGATGTAATGGTCAGAGCGTTTCAAAGATACTTCTGTGGGATATTAATGAATAACACATGACATATTTAGATCACCGTGTTAACTTTGATTGTTTTGAAAATGCTATACTCGCCAAAAACGTATTAACATGTTTGCTAAATTTCAGTTTTGTTTTTGATCCTCTGAAACCCCTCCATCCCCTTGCTCTCCACGCTAAGTCACTCCCCCTTCAGCACAGTATCACAACACAATCGGTGTGAAATGAAGCTACTGCACATCGCATCAGGTTTGTGAAGTTGTTAATGGTAATGGTAAAGGTCACATTTTTATATCGCGCTTTCCACCTTCAAGTCACTCAAAGCTCTTTACATCAAGGAACCACTCACCCATTACACACACATTCATACACCAGTGTACACAGACACTGGAGGCTAGGTGGAATAAGGTCAGTGAGAGATCGCTAGATACCTCAAACATTGACGGATGACGACATAAAACCTCTACGGGTGTGTTTTTGATGAGGGAACAGTGTTAAAACATGGTAGTAAACTCCAAAAAGTCGATTTTGTGTAATACCGCATCTTTAAAGATCCTATCCTTGGTTTCAGAATGATGAATATTGAGGATTTTTGTCATAGCAATTTAAAACAAAATATTATATCATTTGAACGAGAAAAGTCCTCAAAATCTTGCATATAACAGGAAGATGAAACACATGAGTTGATAGTTTTCGAGTAACGTCATCAACATTGAGGTAAATCTAAGTGGAAACGTGTCTTTCGCTGAAGTTCTGTTACTCAAGTTAACTTTGTTTGAACACAATCTGGTCTTAAAGAGCTGACTTAGCTGGAACGACTAAATGCGAGCTTTGTGCATTTAAACAAGTCCCTCTCAAATAACATTACAGGCACTAGCTAACATTAACCACCTGTTTTTCAGCTGGTCACACTCTCCCTTTTTGTGGAAAATCAAACACTCATATTGATACCAGACACTTTATTGAGTTTTCTTTGGCGCCCAGACCCCGGCAGAAGACATTGTGATGAAGGGCATGGCCAGTTACATGACATTTAGGAGATGTCTTCCCCCCGAGGTCTGGACACTGGTGGTGGTTGAGGTGAGGCTGAGGGAGTGAAGGGGATGATGAGATGATGCGCAGCTGAAGGGGGTGCTGGGGAGGTGGGGCGCTGCGCAAATTGAAGCGGCCGTGCGTCTGCGATGGGGGTTTAAATTAGGAAGACTGGGCCCTGCTTGGACAAAGAGGAGGTGCGGCGAGGAGTGGGAAGAAGTAATAAGAGAAGATGATGAAGGCTGAGGAGCAGGTAAACTCTGGAGAAGCGGTGAGGTAGACGGGAGCAAAGTTAAGTTCTGGGCTGAATTTACTCTAGCTCCATTACTTCATTAGGCAGCTAGCCAACTTTGACGTTAACAACTACTACAGTGTTTTTGGATTCATGAAAATGTTTTTAAAGGGCCTGTACCTTATTTTAAACCTTGGCTGAGGAACATGTTTGAGTGTGAGCTGTAGCCCCACCCACTTAGTCCCTTCTGGCTCTGTAATATTGCACCATGACACAAAAACAACTGTCTGTGAGTGTTGTGCAGTTGTTTTCACATCTAGTTTAGCAGGGAGCAGGTGCTTAACAACAGTCTCAATCAAACCTATTAAGTCTAGTAAGAGTGACAGAAGGCGTCTGATTTGTCAGGTATGTTCATATCTTGATTTATAGACAAAATGGTGAAATAAAAATACCAGGATCTTGTACAGCAGGTTAATATGAACCTATTAAGGTGAAAATGACAATCTGACAGGAGCATTTAAGGAAAGAGGGGTTTTTCAATTGAAAGTGAACCGAGTCGATGGAGCCGAAAGAGCACCCATGATCACTTCCTGTTTGAAATGTGGCGCCTAGTAGGTTAGTTATGTCCATTTATATATACAGTCTGTGGTTAGTAGCCAACAAATTCTCTGTAAAATGCAAAGGTTATGTCTTTTAGTCTCAATTTGCCGTAACATCTGGGAAATCAAAGACACAAACTCGGAGTAAAAAGTTTAACAGAGTTTATTACAATTGAGAGAATGTGAATGTTGGTTGGAGGGGCTGGTTGTAGGAAGCTGGGTCAGAGGGGGAGGTGCAAGGTGGGGCCAAAAAACGGGATCTGGCGAAAAATGAGAAAAACAAACTAAGTACTTTGAACATAACAAAAAAAAAAAAAACAGACTGAGCCAAGCAAAACTGTACCAGGGAGGCTACACTGAAGACACACAGATGATCTGGCAGCGTGCGTAGCAATCAGCAGCCCCTTTGTACTCCAGAGGTTGGAGACATGATTGCTGATCAGCTGCAGGTGTGTAGTGGGTGGTGCCAGAAACTCCGCCCAGCTCCAGGCACAGACACAGAAGGAAGCGGGGAAGACGGCACAGAAAACACAGAAAAAAACTGAATCCTGACACATTTTTTCCCAGTTATCTGCATTTACAATACACCGCATATTAAAAACGTCATTTATCTCAACCAGAACCAGAAATTAATATCAGCTACGGGCCTTTTTAAGATGAGCTGTTGCGTAAGTAGTGAAAGTGTCAAAAAATATATTTAAAACGCTGAAGGATTGATGCCTAACTACAAAAATACTGAAAAAAATGTTGCAGTTTAGTTATCAGCAAATGAGGCAGCGTGTTTTAGATGGACGAAACAATGACCTTAGACATGTGTAAAAATGTGTCTTTGAAAAGCTGTCTAGAAGCTGTTAAACTGGCCCCACTCCAATGTGTATCCCGACGTTTGGGATAGGCAGCAGATAACCCCGACCTCAAGCACACATGTATCCCACAATGCAATATGGAACACTTCAAATTGTTGTTTAATATATTTGCTATAGGGGACCATTGTAAGTTGAGAGAAAGCAAGAGACCAGGCTTTTCTGTATTCTCCAAATATTGCCTTATACTTTTGAATGTGCGCAGCGCATTGTCGCCGCTCTTGTCACCGTTATAAAAGGACACATTTACCCAAAGAAAAAAGCTGTCAAAGTCTCAGCTCTCTGTTAAGTTTCAATTCTGCAAAATAGGTTTGAAAATCATAGCACAAAGAACACTAGCTATGACAGAAAGTTAAGTTATACATTTAGCTACAATGGATTTAGAGCTCGTGCAAATTTCTAATGCTCGTATATAATGTCCTAAGCCGTGTTGTAATGTTGTTTCCTCCGAGAAAACATACCTGGAGTCGTGTTTTGTTTAATTCACACATGTTTGAGAACCCTTTAATATAGTCTTTATATTTCTCCAAAGCTCAAAATGGTCTGTTCCACCTCATGGTGTCATAAAGTGGTAGTTTTCAAGTTTACAGCTATTTTTTTTACTTTTAGTTCAGTAGAGATTGGCTATTTCAGGGCTGAAATGATCCAAATGATTCTAGTGAAGGTGTATGGAGTTTAAAAACACAATGGAGCACTTCCTGTATTAGTGTTTTCTATTTGAGAGAAGAACACAGCCTAAATATGCAGGGTTTGTGTTAAATGTGTCAATGAAACACAACACAACTCCATGATCAGGAAACAACATTATAACATAGATCAGAAAATAGCGTAACATGAGCCCTTTAAGATGTCCCGAAAGGAAAATGTGTCCACATTTGACCCACGCTGCTGGGGCAACCTGTCAGCAACCCATCTCCAGATCTTGAGCTAATCTTGGTCAGGACTAGCTTAACTGGAGGATGTGACTCGTGACACTGAGAAAATACATACTTCACACTGAAACACAGATGAAGCAGAGCACTGATGGAGCCATAGAGAGGCAATACAAGGAATAATTCACATGAGTGCATTTAGCAAAGTTTAGATTCAGTTACCAGACCTTTACTCAGTCAGGGCACACTAAAATGTTCAATGTTGGGTTTATAAAGGTACATTTGTTTGCAGTTAAATATACAGGTTATAGTTGTGCCTCTATTGTGTCTTAAGACTAACCAAACATGATCATCCAATCAGATATGTTTATTTTCAGTGACACACGTGAAACAAAGGAGCTCATGTTTTTCAGCCCCTGTGACATTTGTTTCATTTATTATTTCAATTATTATTATTATTTTAAAACAGAGATTCGCAGGTCACCAGACTCTTTGTAAAGTATTGAAGTGTGTTTTCTATTCTCGATCCCAGGTAGTATTTATCCTCGAGGCCAGTGGTTCACAACCTTTTTTGTCTATCGAGTACCTCTTAAGCTTTGTCTCTCACTCTGAGTACCCTCTATTGACGCTACCGGAGCTTCTTATTTTTATTATAACTACTATATTTTCTTGTTTTAATAAACTGCATGCCGAAATGACCCTACCTATTTGTAAAACTCTTCTGATCTCATCTAATCTCAGAAGCTACGCAAGGCCAGACCTGATTAGTACTTGTATGGGAGACTGCTGGGAATACAAAGTACTAGTTGCAAAAAAATGCCATTGTGTCCTGAGGCAAGACACTTCACCTACATCGCTTCTTATGAAGGTGGAGCATGGGTGTCTGTGATGGCTGGATCGCCGCACTTCTATCAGTCTCCCCCAGGGCAGCCGTGGCTACAATAGTATCTTACCACCATCAAGTGTGGAGTGAATGAATAATGCACGAAACTGTAAAGTGACTTAGAGCGTCTGGAGAAGTGTTATATAAGACTAAGGCGTTATTATTATTATTATTACAGAAATATTCTCAAGGATGTACAACAAAGACTATTTTACATTCAAATGCCATTCAAAGTCCAGTACCCCTGCTTGGGAAACACTGTCCGGGGTCATAGTTGGGACGTGCCTCACACAGCAGACTGATATAGATACGCTCAACCATTTTCACAACATGGACACAGGCAGGGCGACAGACAGAGGTGCTAAAGCCTCAACCGGACTTCGCTCTGATACGTTTCGACAGTGTGAACTTGTCTCCGACGTGCCTCTCCCAACCACTACTGCCCACACCCCAAAAATACCCAAATCTACACCAACCGCCCCACCACCTTCCCCTCCCTTCTGCCAAAAACTCACACATACAGCTGCAAAGTGAAGTCTCTTGAAAAATTCATCCTAGCAGCTTTTTAAAAACCTGTGAAAAAAAAAAAAAAAAAAAAACACAACACGGCGATGCTTTCATTCACCACCAGAGACTTAAGAAGCGTACCCCGACACTGAAGTGACAGGACAAGACGGGGCTGGCTGTATTAATGCCGCGCAGACAATGGCAAGTACCGGTGTATAATGAGATTCAAATGAAAAGGCAAGGCGACATTCAGATAAACAATAGGATCCGTAGAGGGCTCGCTTGTGAACAGACGCGCAGAGATAGGCAGGGTGAAGGGAAAACAGGAGGACATTTTGAATCTTTTATTTAGTTAGTTAAGCCGCCGTCTGTACTGTCCGCCCACGCTCACCTTATCGGCAGAACCGTCAGGGCGAACTTTGTAGCTGCCTTGTCAGAAAGTGGCCCCCGAAGTTTTGAAGTGTGAAATACTTAACCAGTCAAAAGTTTGGACACATCTTGGTATTCATTGTTTACTGTTTTGTACACAGATACATACTGAAGCTGTGTTATATATAGAGCGAGATGTATGGACTACAGCTGAAACCACAAGTTTACATACACTATATAAAAAGTCACATACGCTTTTTTTTTTTTCGCACTGTTTGGCATGAAATCAGATGAGACTTTTTTCTGTTTTAGGTCAACTAGGATTAGCAGAATTATTTTTATTTGCGAATTGCCAGAAAACTTAGCGAAGGATTGTTGTTTTTTTTTTTTTTTTCATTTACACCAGTTTTGTCAGGAGGAACAGACCAAAATTCCTGCCAACTAATGTGAGAAACTTGTGGAAGGATGTCCAAAATGTTTGACCCAAGTCACACAGTTTAAAGGCAATGGGACCAAATACTAATGATGTAAACTTCTGACTTTGAAGAAAGTAATGAAAAACTGTCTAAAAAATTAATTTTCTAATTATTCTGACATTAAGTAAATAGAAATAATTTAGTTGATCCTATTTGACCTAAAACAGGAAAAGTTTAGTCTGATTTCATGTCAAACAGTGAGAAAAAAAAAAGCGTATGTGTCTTTTTATATAGTGTATAGTGTATGTAAAATTCTGGTTTCAACTGTATGTAGTATAGATACAAAGTGAAATATCTCCAAATATATGTTGTTGTTTTTTCTTTTATAGATTAGATAAGATTAGAAAGAAGTCGACCTTTGCTTTATCAACAGCAGGGCTGAACAGCTTAGGAAAAATATAGAATTGTGATTTTTCTGACAAATACAGGAGTTATGTTTTAATAATACAACTCTCTTCAAAGTTCACATTACAAATGCTCCCAGATGGATTAACAAAAGACTGAAATATGAACTGACAAACTAATACAAGAATCACATTTCAGAACACATTTGTGCAGATCTCAACTACAGGGTTAGCACATAGCATACAAGATACTTTGTTGTTTGATTTGCTGATTGCGTCCATTCAAATTGCTATTTAGATTCAGTCCCCGAGGACAGCGATGCAAACCCTTGGCCTTTTCTCAATGAGCTTCATAATGAAGTCTCCTGAAATGGTTTTCACTCCACAGCTGTGCTTTGCCAGGGTTCATTATTGAAATTCCAAGAGTGTGATAAGCAGAGATTGAAACAAAGGATGGCTATTTTGTCGAAGAACCAAAAAACCAACACACACTTCCTGTTTTTTGGGCAATAAAACACTTTCTAAACAGAGGCAGACGGCATGTACCAGACTTATTTTGACCTCAACAGCTGCTTATTCAATATATCTGCACTGGGAGAAGATACATTTTGCTCAAATACATGGGGAAAAATGCGTAAAGAGCCTTAAACGTTCTGGAAATTGAACTTGCTGGAATGTTCTTGCTCCTTACAATGCTTTGGTGGAAGTCTACTTGTTGCTTCTTGTTATCTTTACCTGCTTCTGCTTGTTTCTTTCTTTTCAAAGTTCTCCTCCCTGACCTTTTTCTTGACCTTTCGGTTCTGGTCCAAAGTTTTGCCTTGTCATAGTAACAGTGTGTCCTACTCAGAGGTGGACCCAGCGGATAGTCCCTGCTCAGGTGTGAATGGACTTTGGACCTGTCTGAGTCCGCTGCTGCTAACCTGCATTATTCATACTGTGTGTCGCTACAGGCTAGGGCTAATGTCATGTGCTGCCAAGTAATAGGACACTTCTTCAACTTTATTCCCTTGCCAACTTCTGTATATTCATGGATGCTCCATAGAGGTCACACTCTACACAGCGGTAGACATTTTTTAATTGTGAAACTTTGTGGAACTTTCTGCCATGCTCTAACGTTGTTCCCTCATCAAAAACATGACTGAAGAGGTTTTAGGAGTCATCCATGCATGTTTGAGTAAGGCAAGTGCTTTACAGAATAAGAAACATGAAAAAATCACAATAGAAACAAATCAAAACATAAATAATTATCGTAACACTGATTCCTCATGTTTAGTCCTGACTCTGGGCACCAGCAGGAGGCCGGTCCCTGAAGTCCTCAGAGTGTGAGATGGTTCATATGACACTAACATGAGGGAGATGTTCTTTGGTGCTGGTCCATGGAGAGACTTGTTCACAAGCTGCTTTGAAGTCTCTTCTCTGAGCCACAGGAGCCAGGACTTATGTGCTCATACTTCCTGGTTCTAATCAGGACCTGAGCAGCAGTGTCTGGATGTACTGCAGCTGTCTTACAGTGAGCAGGATGTTACAGTAGTCTAACCTACTGGAGACAATTGCATGGATAAGGCTCTCTAAGTCTGGTTTTGACAGTATACCTTTGATTAATCTTCCCTCTCCACTATTCAAACCCTTCCATGCACAGCCATTTTTAATAAATGTGCAAAAGCAGGGCACAAAAGAATATAGTACAACTTCAAAAAGCTGATGTGATGTGCAGTAGTTTCATTAGCCAGCTGCATGTTGATTGTGTTGTGATAATGCTCTGAAGGATTGATGATGAGGAAAGACGAGGAGCAAAAACTGACTCTAATTACATTGTACACATTGTAATATGTAGTTTTTGTAGCATTTTCAAAACAATAGAAGGTAACATGGCAATCTAAATATGTGGTGTTAACAGTGAATACCCCTTAGAAGTGTTATACCTCTCTTTATGCATTTCATTCTCTGTAACACTCGTGCACTGTTAACTTTAGTTGGCAGTGGCTTGGTGACAAACCTCTACTCTGCCTTATACAAGTTGTATAAAGTGCTTATAAAGTCATCTCTGTGAATAATTAGGATGATAGGAATGTGCTTACAAAGTGAGGAATAAGACTGCTACATTTACAAATATAACACATTGCTTAAGGGAAGATAACAGCTATGTTCAGGTCATTTTGGTTCAGGCCACATTTCTTATCTGTGGCCCTTTTCATCTCAGGAATGTGTGACCCCCACTCTGGGAGGGTTGTAAGACACTGATGCAATCACATTGTTCGACTTTGCTTTAAATTTCTTATCTGTAGAATGTGTAACCCCCACAGTGGGAGTAGTATAAAACACTGGTGCAATCTCACCTTGTTTAGACTCTACTTCAGACACCGCTCAGGACACTACTCACTTGACTCTGCTTTGAATTTTGTTGGACGCCGCCTTTAACCCGACTGTATTGCTGCCACTGACAATAAAGATTTACAGAAGGATCCGTGTACCTCTGCACCTGTTCTTCATGCAACAGAAACTGACATTACCCAGAGTCCAGTGCAGGGAGGGGCCCTTTACAAAGTCTGTAATGGGCATTTTTCATTAGACAAATTATTTATGTTTTGATTTGTTGTATTGTGATTTTAATGTCTTTCTTATTCTGTAAAGCACTTTGAATTACTTTGTGTATGAATTGTGCTGTACAAATAAACTTGCCTTGCCATGTGCGAGCCCACCAAGATGATTTGTACCCAGGGCCCAAAATTTGGTGCTACACCCCTGAAATATGGAATTTGTGGATGAAGTTGACCTCTCAGCCTTTTCAACAGGTCTCAAACAATAATGCAGTACAGATACCTGCTCTCAAGTATAAAGCAGTAAAAGTAAAATGCATCCACTTAAAATTGTACTTAAGTAAAGGACAGATACCTCAAATGTATACTTAAGTACTTTACTACATCTACTTTCTCACCTGGCTCTGGAATCAATTCTTGCCATGATTCTTTCCATTAAACACCAGCCAGTTTCCAAATAAAATGAAACTATTTTTGTTAAGTTTCTGTTTTGACTTGCTTAGCATGAAACGTGTCTCGAATCCTCTGAACAGCACAGTCACATAGCCTCAATCTATTTGTTTCAGAACTCGTGCTTACTTTGTCTTTCCACTTTGCCCTTGCGGAAATCCAATCCCCGACCAACTCTTTTCCACATCACCGAAACAGAATTAGCATGGCCGTGCACGCTAGCTAGCCTATTAGCTGTGCGCCCATTGTCCCATTGTGGCGGCGTTCCTGCTTTACATAACTGAAATCAATTCGCCGTCATTTAAAAAGAGGCAGAAGATTGAGTGTTGTGGAGGGCCAGTTAATTTGTGTCCCGAGTAGCACAGGAAGTGGAGATGAAAGCGCCAGTCATTATTGGCGAGCCTTTTGAGGAGCTTGTTTATTTGCATACAGAGCGCTCCAGTGTGATTTGATCTGAAGTGGGCTCTGGAGATGCAATAGTGAAGCGTGCTAAATAATAAGAGTTAGCTTAGCACTACACGCCATGCATAAGAACATCAAAAGTTACAATGAAGTCCGCGTCTTCTGAGAGCTTGTCGCAGAAGGGAGTAGCTCGTTAAAATGACGGGAATTCACTCTCTCTCGATTTGAGTTTTTGGATGAGATGAAAAAAAAAATGTATAAGGACAAGATTAGATATAGATTTGGGGTAACTTTGGGGCAGTTGGTAAGTATTCGCCTTTTCACCAGAGGGTTGCTGGTTCAAGTGATGTGAATATATCAATTTCGTTTCAGTGAGCGCACTTAAAATTTGAAAAAAAGTCATTCTTTAGCAGATAATTTTGTCAACATTGAAACAGGCTAAATAATGCAGGCTACATATCTATAATATTCTGAATTTTAAGCCATTTATGTGACACCCATGGTCGAATAAAGATGTATTGAAACCTATTTGAGATTTTTGGAAACTGGTCAAATCATACATAACATAATAAATCTATGCAATCATTTGAACTATTTTACCAAGAAACGGGCATCAGTACTAAACATAGGTTCCTAAGTTGTAAGTTTAACCTTTGTCCTGGAGCTTTGTCCTGTCTTGAGGTATGTTCAAATGTCCACAAGCCTGCTTCCTGTCATTGTGTGCGAGTCCAAAACCTCCGAAGCAGGACGTTGTGCATACAGCGCTCAACAGGCAGGATACGGTCGCCTCGACGGGTTTGACAAATGGGGCTATTGTCGGAGCCACTGCCTGCTCTTAAACGCGTCTATTCTTTCTAAAAATATTGGTTACCACGTAGAGATTTTATTTAAAACGTGACAAAAGCCAGACCCATTTTAGATCCATGATTTTTGGCGATGATGATGGCCAAGACTGCAGAACAGAAAGTTTGATCCCAGCTCTGACCACTGCATATTGTTGTTGTGTCTTTGGGCAATACACTTACGTTGCTTTGGTGATTGTGACATACGAAAGGTGGAGGTTAGAGTGTCGCTTTTATAAATAATTTTTATTATTAATTTAAGCTCACATAGAACAGAGTTTGAATGAAAAGTACCACACAACCTTTATGCGTAGAACTAGAGCAATGACAGTTTTAATTTGATTTTATTATCCACAGATTGTTTATATAAATGGACATAGCTAACCTGCTAGCCGACATGTTCCAAACAGGAAGTGACCATGGATGCACTTCTGACTCCATAAAGTTTGGCTCCAATTCACTTTACACTGGAAACCCCTCTCTCTGTATCTGCTGCAGTGAGCCTCATCATTTTGTTCTTAAAATGTTCATATTAACCCGCTCTACATAATCCTGGTGTTTTTATTTCCCTATTGTGTCCCCAAATCAAAATATGAACATTAATAACAGACAAATTAGACGCATTCTTTCCCCGAGGTCGCTCCAGCTAGCGTTAACAACAGGTTTTATTGACAGCGTTGCTAAGCAGACAAGTGATGTGGGCAGGAAGGGCCGTTACCTTCAACAGCCCCGCTCCAGATTGGCTCTTTGGTTGCTATGGTACTTGCAATCAAAGTTCCAAATATGGATCTCGGCTTCAAACTAGCCGCTATAATTACTAGCCTCGATGAGCTTCATTTGACTGGAGCTTAACACTGTGGGTGACGTCACACTCACTTAGTCCACTTCTTCATACAGTCTATGGTCTTATCTAAAACAAAAATGAATTGCAAAATGAATTAACAATACATCATTTTAATCAGTGTCATTTAATACAAAAATAGTCAAATATATCCCTCCAAAGTTTTTCCATCTGCCCCAAACCACCTGCTTTCACTGACAGAGGACCGGCTGCAGACCTCCCCATTAAAAATACCCAAGCTCATCACTGACCATTAGAAATAACTGAATCAATGAATCTCTTGATTAAAATGTGATTAATTGCACATCCCTAGATACAATACTTTAGTTTAATTGCATTTTGCTAATATTCTTTCTGATGTTTGACCTTCCTCTGCTGCACTAGTTCAAGAGAGTCTGTCTGCAGACCTCCACCCAGAGGACCCTGCACCTCCACCGACATGCGCCTCACTGTTAGTTTACTTAAGAAACAACTCAATTACACTTTCTATCAGTTGTTGCCTTCGTTCATTATCTATTAAAGGCCCTATTTTACACAAAAGTAACTCTGGTGAGCTTTAAGCCATGTTATGTTGTTGCCTCACCAAAATCATACCTGGAGTTGTGTTTTGTTTCATTCACGCATTTGAGTAACACTTTATTATTAGTCTGTCTGCATCTCCAAAGCTCAAAATGCTCTGTTCCACCTTGTGATGTCATGAAGTAGTAGTTTTCAAGTTAACAGCTCCTTGTACGTTCAGTTCAGTAGAGATTGGCAGTTCCAGGGCTGATCCATTCTAGTCAAGGTGTATGGAGTTTAAAAAAACAGTGGAGCACTTCTTGTATCACCACATGACATCACAAGGTGGTCAGTTTGAGATGAGAACTCATAAATCTGTGGAATTTGTGTGTTAAACATGTGTGAATGAAACAAAACACAACTCCAGGTCTGTTTGTGATGAAGAAACAACATTATAACATAGATCAGTAAATGGATTAATATGGGCCCTGTAATAGTGATGAGGCAAATTAGATGTAGTTTGTCCATAAATGTGTTGCCGTAGACTCTGTGTCTGGTTAAGATAAGGCACAAATCTGTAATTGTTAATGTAAGAAAAAGGGTTTAGTCTTTAGTGTCATTATGTTGAACACACCTCTCTGGAAACAGTGGACTTTAACAGTGTTTTGTCATGGCAACTTCTTTACACAGGCTATGGTCATATTTCAGATCTGGTTCAAATCCAAATTTCATCCTGGGTTAGTCCTGCTATAGAACTGGTGGTACCTGAATATCCTTCGTTTAGGTGGTACTTTAAGATCCTCCGCTTTATTCACTGTAAAAATTGACAGTTGTTTGAAATATCATATTCCTAAACCCACACATCCCGAGTCCATCCTCGTGCAGATATTTCCTCGTCTCAGATTCTGCATAAGCATAAGTTTCGCATGTGGTTTTTGGAACACTAATTCCCCCAAATGAATCATTTTGTGTTGGCGCTCCGTGTGCAGTCTCTCTTATAAATAGCTGGGTTCTTTTCACAGTCTAAGCAGGTGAACATTCGCTCTGCTCCACTGGGGACTCGTGATGATTCAGACAAATTAGACATGCACTGTGCTGAAGGAGAGCTACATCTGGTGCAGGGGGAGCCGGCTCATTCTGTTTGTGTTGTGTGTTTTCAGATAACTCGGCGGACATCTTGGTGAAGCAGGGCCCCTTCAGCTTGGATGACTCTCGGGACTACAGCGTGACAGTGAGGGTGGGCGACGGAGGGAGGCCGCTGCGCACCAGTACCACCCAAGTGACCATCAAGGTCAGTCTGCATTATGTTATTACCTGTATGAATCTGAGTTTTTTAAAATGCACTATGTAACTTTTCTGGTGGAATGACTGCCTCCCAGCTTGTATTCATGGAGATTTTAATACTTGGTCTCGTTGCCTAAAATATGTCACAATATGGCATTAATAATAGCCTTTCAAACCTCTACAATGTGATCATTATTCATTTTCTTCACACTCAGTGGTGGTGAACTATTGTAGCCATAGCTTCCCTGGGGTAAAGTGTGTCATTGTTCCCTTACACCACCACCAATCTCTCTCACATACACACACCAGATTTATACTAGGCAAAGTGTCCTGCCTAAGGACACAACAACAGAATCCTCTGACCTTCAGGTTGGTTGACATACACCATATTTCCTGGAGTATAATTCACACCAGCCCAAAAATGCATAATAATGAAGAAAAAAACATATATTTCACGTATAAATCGCACCTGAGTATAAGCCGCACCTCTGGTCAAACTATGAAAAAAGTGCAACTTATAGTCCAGAAAATACGGTTCTCTAACCACTGCAAGGAGATTAGATAAAAAATAAGTTTAATGCCATACAGTGGAGTATTCCAGGCAAAACAATCACATCTCCATGGAGACAAGCCAGTCACGTACCCATTGAATGCCCCTTTAAGTGCTTTTTCAAGTCATATCATGTGAGTTTGGTGAAAACATTTGTCCAGTGATTTTTATTCTTTATTTTTATTTTCTTTCTTTACTTCCTCGCCTGATAACACATGCTCCGTCCTGCAGGCGTGTAGCTGTGACCACCGCAGAGTGCCCACCCAGTGTAAGGCGGCCGGGCACAGGGTGGGAGTGAGCGTGCACGCCCTCATCGCCATCCTGCTCTGCATTCTCATCATCCTCGGTAAGCTAAATCTTGAAATATCCAACTTTATTTGGTTGTTTTATGAAGTCTCTTATGCTCTTGGCTGCAGAGATAAAGGAGAAATATTATGCCTGCTATTTGAAATTCATTGGACACATTTGTGGTATTTTCACATTTTGTAAGTAAATATAATGAATGGGGGAAGATTTGGCAGTTAAAAACACTGCTAAGCTAAGAGAAAATAATTAGCCGCGCTGTTTTTTATGGCACATTTTGCAAATTAACTCTTCAAAAACAGTGTAGCAATCACCCTCATGAATAAATATAATATAAAGCAAAGTTAGTGTAATGTCTTGCCAAAGGACACAACTGCGTGATAGCACAATTTCCACATATGTTTGTAAAATACATATTGCAATAATGATAAAAAACTTTCATCTGACTGTCTTAAAATATTGATATATTTATAAGTATTTGTTAGTAAATAAATGAAATACACTTTTATCTTTAAGGGTGCAGTATGTAACATTTCCAGTTGTGGGTCCATCACATTAATTTAGCTCTTGATATGTGTAGCCCATATCACATAAATCTCAAATGGATCTCACTAAAAGGATCAGAACTAATGATTAGACCATTCAAACAATTATGTTGATTGTTTGAAGTGTCATTACAGCAGAAAAAAACTAAAAATCAAACTTTAGTAAAAATCAATTTGACAGAAAAGCACAGGCGTCTTACCCATCCACACATGCACAAAGCGCTTCCTTCTGCTCATTTTTCAGAACCCAAACAGTCTGTATTTCCGCTGCAGTAAGCTGAAGTTTCTCGCCGTTGCCATGTTTGTATTGGTTTGTTCGGTTTTGGCTTCTGCTCACACCACAGGTCTGCCCCACGACTGGTCATGGGACCAGTCACAATGATTCAGCTGGAGCCTAACCAGATGGATTCACAAGAGTTTGTGAACTCCAAAAAATCAGGAGAATTCATCTGACTGTGCAAGGTTACCATCACACAAGGTCCTTCATAGTCTTATTGTTAGCCACGAATATTCTTCAGTACAAAATGATCTTGACTGTATTCAGTCGCAAGTGTTTTTGTAAAGGCATAGACACAAAAAACTATAAACAAACAAAAATTGATTTGTATTGTAAGTGGTGTCATCTGCTTTCTCCATAGCGATAGATAAGTTTAATGTCATACTCGTAGTAAAAGATGAAGTTTAAATCTGTCAATTGGACAAATTGTTGTAGGAGTGAAGATGTTTCTGCTTCTCTGGTCAGATTGCTGCTGGACACTCTCTTATATCTGTCTGAAGGGAGGAGCTAACTACACTGAAACTGTAAACAGCTATTGTCTGCAGTTTCAGCCTTAACAGCACTATTCAACCTTTTAATGGCCCTCCTATTGTTCTCTTTTGTTTTATTTCTTTTTATTTGCTTTGGGTCTGAGGATGGAATCATAGATCTGTGAGAGATTACGTCAGCAATTTGTCCAGTTAACAGATTTAAACTTTGTCTTTTGCTATGGATCAGACCTGTACGACTGAGGGATTAACTTTAATGCCATACTGTGAAACACTTCAGGTGACAATTCCACTACCGGAAAAAGTTACACAGTGCACCTATAATTGAAAGTAGATACGTCAACACGCTTTTATTAAAACATCCCAAAGGTTCATCGTTCTTTCCACTATGATATTTTCTGCTATAGCTCTTCTTAGCTAACACAAGAAATGAATTACACAGACGCTCCACTTTGGCCCTGCTATAAATATGGTTAGTATTTTTGCAGAGAAGTTTTTTGGCTCCTGGTGTTGTTAGTTTTATGAATAATGCAGCAACGGATGTGGAAATAATGCCGTCGGTCGCGAGCTCTGCATTCTCTTTGATTCCACACCTTAGCCCCCCGCACTCGCTCGCTTTATGGCAGAAGGAAAAATAGATTCCGTCAAGCTGGGGTGGAAACCGAATGGAAATTGCCGGTCAAATTGGGATAATTTGGAGACGCTATGGAAACAAGATTCGGGAAAAGATCCAATTTCAACCTGGAGAGATAATGTGGGTGCAATGAATGAATAAGCATGGACTCGAAAAGGGTGAAAGAGGAGGAGATGGAGAGGTTGAGGAGGCTGGTAGTTCTGCTGCTGCGGTTGAGATTGGGTGAAAGAAAGTTCTTGCTGAAATGTTTGGAATAAGTAGAGGAGAGATAGTGTGTATAGACTGAGAGGCAAATGTAGAGGGCTGTGATTGGCTGGTTGGTTGGTGGTTGTGTTAAAGAGGAGCTATTACACTTGTGGGGTATTAACTGCTAACATAACATATTTAGATCTCCATGTTAGCTTTGATTGATTTGAAAATGCTATATTCACAGAAAACAACATTCCAGTAAGTTTCAACTTTGGTTTTGATGCTCTGAGTCTCCTCTCCCTTTGCTCTTGCTGCTAAGTCACTCCTCTTTCAAGTGGAAGCTGACGTTGTCGTGTATTGTTTCATATCATGTTTTGTATATTTATGGAGAATTGTTGTGCGGGATCATGGGTGACGTAGGCTTATGGGCGGAGCATTGGACAGAATCGAACTACTAACCATAAGGAGGGTTTGAATAAGGCCCAGGAGAGATCACTAGGTTACTCAAACATGCATGGATGATCTAAAACCTCTATAGACAGTTTTTTTTAAAATGAGGAAACGTTACAACAAGAAAGCTCTAAAAAAGTCAATTTTACATAATATCCCCCCTTTAACACAAAAAATATGATCGTTATCGGATTTTATGGAGTAGTGATATTATTGAAATGACATGATAAGTGAGTAATCTGATTTCTTTCTGATTGTTGCAGGTTTTGACAGAGAATATTATAGACAAACTAATGCGGCAAAGACAAAAATGAAAGAAAAATGTTGATTATTGAAAGATTTAAAAATTGTATTTTGTGTCTCAAATACAACATTTGCTATAAAAAACATTGTTTAAAGAGGGGATATTATGCAAAATCGACTTTTTGGTGCATTCAACCGTGTTTTAACATCATTCCTTCATCTCAAACATGCCTGAAGAGGTTTTCATGCATGTTTGAGTAATCTAGCAAACTCTCTCAGGTCCTGTTCGAACTCTCCTTACGGTTAGCAGTGTGATTCAGTAAACGCTCAGCCCGCGAGCCTTCATCACCCATTCTCCCACACGGCAATGTCTCATAAATATACAAAAGCAGAATACAAAACAATACACTACAACTTCACAAACCTGATGCGTTGTTTAATAGTTTCATTAACGCTAATTGTGTTGTGATAACGCTCTGAAACTTACAGACAGAGACAGGAATAAGAAGGAAATACACACTTCCTGGTTGAATTTATATATGAGACGTAATATGAGAGAAATAGTCCAGGGAGTGAAGTCAAATTATACAACATCTGGAGATCGCTGTAAGGTTCATGTGTAGATGCACTCTATAGGTTCCCGTCGAATCTAGCTAAAGCTTTATTTTACAAGTTAGAATTGGCAGGAACCTACATATTATGCATTATTCATGATGTTTAAAGTGCTCATGAACAACCTAGAGGCCATGGCCACTCACTTTGTATAAATTAAAAGCATATAGAAAACATATCCTGTACCAAAGATGTAGTGTAGGCTGCTTGGGGCGCGTCATAGTCGACCTCGTGTTGGTGGACATCAATGGGCACTGAGCCACAGCAGTTTTTAAAATGTGTTTCATGTTTGTACAGAAGTGATTCATATTCATTCAAGATTCAGAAAACTGCAATTTGGGGAGAACAGTTAGTCCTGTACTGAGACTATTTGAAGACTAAATGGTAAATTTTCTTCTTTTTATTTAGCGCTTTTTCACCTTCAAGGCACTGAAATCTCTTTGGAAACTTGCCTATTCTCGCACACACTCATACACCAGTGTACGCAGACACTGGGGGAGAGGTGGGTTAAGTGTCTTGCCCAATGACACAACAACAGTATTCATCTGTGTGAGCTGGAATCGCACCGACAACCTGTATATTTACCGTATGCCAAGAGCGGGATGAAGTAGCGTCTTGCCCATTAGAGCTTGATAACAATTAAAATCGGTTTACTTACATTAAAGCCACATGTTTTTTTATTTCAGTTGTGTTTGTAGCACTGAAAAATCAAAAAAAAAAAAAAAAAGAAACAAAAACCATGCATCCTTCAGCTTGTCTCCATAGAAATGTTGGCTAGACTAATCTTTCACATTATGGCATAAAACACATCTATGGAGAATGTTCCGAAGTATGGTTTTAACCTTTCTATTTCCATGGAATCATACAGGTGATGTGCCGCCTCCAGTTGGGCTACTCTCTGTACCTTTAAATTGAATCGTTTGCTGTGTGATTTGACCTCATTTTAGAAATATATTACTTTCAATAACCTATATCGCGCTTTGCCACTGTCCCCAGCTCAGTACCCCACTTAGGAAACTCTACATGTAAAAAAAAAACAGCTTGAATACTTGTGGAAAATAGATGAAACCACACGGGCTAACCACGCTAATGCTAATGCTCCCTTTTCGACTCACAAAGGAGGCTAGAGACCGGGAAACTGTGGGAACGGCCTGCGCTCTAATGAGAAGTTTATCTTATCGAGCGGCACCAAACATTATTAACTATTAATACACTGCACTATCTCTCCTCTCCCCCTGGGTCGCCCCTCTCCTCCCTTTATCACACACCTCCAACGCGGGACCGATTAACTATTCAACGCGACCGCCATTATCTAGCGCGGCCCAGAGCAATTTAGCACGTGCATTTTCTCACCGCGACGAGAATTGGACATGCCAGAGGAAGACGTTTTTCCCAGTCACCAAAGAAAGGCTGTCTTATTTCGTGCCAGATATCGCGGTTAGCTTATTAGGGTAGGGAGCATGTGTTGTAAAAGATTAAAAGGTTGGTTTCCCATGCTAAAGTCGGATTGAGTGGCTTCGCTAACGGGGCATATGCTAACAGTCGTGGCTAATGGGGGGTTCATATCAGGACTGAGGCAGCGTGGCCAAAATGTCCTTGCTAGCTCCTTCACATCACAAAGTTGCGTTAGCTTTGTCTCTACATTGCCGCCGAGTCTTATTAAGCGCCCCAATAAAAAAATGTAACAAAAAAAAGTTGTAAAAAGTTAGAGGGGGTATTAT
Organism: Periophthalmus magnuspinnatus; assembly: GCF_009829125.3. Classification (NCBI taxonomy): domain Eukaryota; kingdom Metazoa; phylum Chordata; class Actinopteri; order Gobiiformes; family Gobiidae; genus Periophthalmus; species Periophthalmus magnuspinnatus. The sequence goes on along the minus strand of NC_047140.1, from coordinate 7,613,617 downwards.
ATTATTATACTATGCTGCTAACTCATAACATTTAGATCACCATGTTACATTTTATTGTTTTGAAAATGCTATATTTGCCCAAAACAATGTATTCAAATGTATCATTAGTTTCCGTTTCATTTTTGAAACCCCCTGCTCTCCGTGCTAAGTCACTCCCCCTTCAGAACAATAAAGGAACAACGTTATACGATGTTAGCTCCAAAAAGTCGATTTTAATATAGGGGGGTTTTGGTGCTAGAGTGATTTAAGTAGTTGTCAGAGAAATGAAGGGTTGCTGGTCCTGAGTCTGTTCTTTAGTTGTGTCCCTGGGCAAGACACTTCTCCCCATTGCCCAGTTCAGTCACAGTGCATATGTGGCTCGTTCTGATGGGAAGGGCATCTGGATAAAAAAAAAAAAAAGCAGCCTACCATCAATGTTGAAGTCTCCAAAACAGCATAACCATTACATCATTTAGAGCAGAGGTGTCACACATTTTCACCGAGGGCCACATCAGCAAAATGACTGCTGTCAAAGGGCCAGAAGCAAAATAAATGTAGCTACTTTTTAAACTTGTTAATTAACTGTTTCTGTATTTATTGCTTATTCAAGTTACAAATATTGCATATGCATTTGCAAAGATGTAAAAATATGGCTGTGTAACTGCGTATCTCCTGATGAAATGACATTTTAAGACCATGATACCTTTTCATTTAACCTGTCAAGGGCCACATAAAATGATGTGGAGGGCCATGTTTGGCTCACAGGCCTTGAGTTTGACACATGTGATTAAGAGCCTCCAAAACTCTTCTTAAACATAGTTCCTTCTAAATATGTTCTTCTTGTATGTGTGTGGGGTATGAAAACTGATTCTCACATTATTATAGAAATCATTGTCAAATTAATTCATGGCAGTGGTGTAGTGGGTTGAGTTATCACCCACTAACGTGAAGCTACCTAGTTCAAACTTTAGCCAAATCACATACTGCCATTCAAGTAAATAGCACAAAAATGACCAAAATGAAAAACGGGACCAAAACATGATTATATTTTTTGGCTAAAAGGTACGTAATTGGGCTTTAAAGTGTAATTATTATAAAGCGTCCACCTATGTTTATGTCTATGCAAAATTCACAGAGAAAAACAACCCACAATTGATAAATATAGCAAGTTTCCAACCAAACTAAAAGTACAAAACTGTGTTGTATTTTCCAATTATTTCCACAGTGTGCTAGGCGTGAAGCTAGCACTATTTGTCAGTCTGATGATGCAGGAACAGATGGCTAACCTCAGATTTTCTCTTTTATTTAACCACTTTATTTATCCCGGATTTGATACTACATCTGTTGGCGGCGCGTTTGGGGGTTTTGGTATCTGCTAACGCGCCCTTGTCAATCATAGGTTCACCTTACAAGCTGTTTTGGCTTTTGGCTAGTGCACCTCTTTTCCGTTCCAAACTCTTTTGCTAACATTTTATCTCATTCGCTTTCGAAAGATGAAAATTATGGTTCAGCTCTTCAGAGATTTAAATAGACGCAGACAAATGGCTGAATTAAGTTAGGATACCCCAACAGTATTTAACCAGGGACTACACACAGATGAGGTAGACAGACAGGCTGAGGAGACTGGTGGTTCTGCTGCTGCGGTGGATATGGGATGAGTTTTTTTTAAAGAAATGTATGTAAGATTTTGGTTTTCAAATTTCATAAACATGACCTAACTGTCCCCAGATACAAGGTAAACATTCAAATCAAATATAACTTTTAATGATAACAACTGTGATGCCGATTTATTCTTACATTCAGAAATATTTTTACATTTTGTTTGTCAGTTTCAATACTAAAACGCCTCTCTCTGATTTCAATTGCCACTATCTCAACCCCAGCACCTGCAGCTGATCATGAGTCAGTGCTAGTGCAGCCTCTACAGCTCAGAGAGTGAATCTTGGAGGTTCTGAGCTTCACATGAGGCCTGTCCATAAACTGAGAATGAGAAAAACTTGCATGTGTCTCTATCTGCAGGTTAAGTATCATTAATTTTTGACAATTTATCAGTCGTTTTCTAGTTGAAATGTGGTCATGTGGTCACAGATGCTAAAATTTCCAGCTCGATTTTTGTACTTAGGAAAACCTCGATACTGATTTCAATACCACAGCAATGTATTTTTGGCAAATATAATGTCATTTTCAACACAACTTTAGTTCATTTTTAGGTATTACTATTACAGACTGTATAAAGAAGTGGATTAAGTGACTGTGACCCACAGCGTTCAGCTCCATGGCTCCAAGTATCATAGCAATCAAAGAGCCAATCCGGAGCGAGGCTATTGAAGGTAATGCCCCTTCCCGCCTGCACTGTCCGCTTAGCAACACTGTTAATCACATCTGTTGCTAACCTGATGTGTCTGTTATTAATGTTCATATCTTGATTTACGGACAAACTAGCGAAATAAAAACACAATATGAACATTTTAAGACTAAAATGACTCAATGTCTCACTGCAGCTGTTACAGAGAGAGGGCCAATCATTTTTCAATCTAAAGTGAATTGGAGCCAGAGTTCATGGAGCCGGAAGTGCACCCGTGATCACTTCCCTATTTGGAATGCGGTGGCTAGCGGGTTAGCTATGTTCATTTATATATACAGTCTGTAATTACCATGCAGTATAACCCTAGATCCAGACTATTCTAAAACTTTACCAGCTTTTCAATACTAGTTTTAATATCATTTAGTGTCTGGGTATCGATTTTTTTTGGCAACTCTAGTGGAGAACACATTTCGATGGTTACTTGTTTCAAAGCTTTCCGTGTAACCTCCCAGCCCACGCTCCATGAAATCTGACCAGAACACAAACCAAAAACTTTTAGTTTGAACATGACCATCATTTCAACAAAGGCATTAGCAGTTTGTATGTGATCCCACCAGAAGATCTTTTTTGTTTAGCTTCAAGTATCAAAGTAACCGCACTGTTTGAACCGAGAGCCGGGTCAAACAGAATTCCAGAGAAAGACGCGCTCTAAGTACGATCGCTTCAGGGAGGTGCGCTGCAGAATTCATATATTGAAATAAAACATCGTAATAGAAACCATACGGGCTCATAAGTAGATATATAGACATATTTGTGCCAGATAAAGTCTATATTTGCCCATACATTATGAAGCTCTCCATGTGTGTCGATTTAGCACTCTGCATAACACAGGAAATTGAGTATACAGTCTACCTCATGTGTTTAAAGGGGACATATATACGGCAAAATCAACTTTCTTATTATGTTTTGAAAATGACTTTCTCAACAAAACTGATCTTCACTCCTGACTCTGCCAGCAGCACGCAGACAAGAAGTGAATTAGTGTAAATGGGGCTAACACGAGGAACGAGGAAACTAACATAACTATATAGAGCTATAGAACAGTATTTTAAAGGTTCTATATTACACAAAACTGGCTCTTGTGAACTTTAAACCATGTTATAATGTTCTTCACTTATCAAAAACAGACCAGGAGTTGTGTTTGTTTCATTCACACATGTTTGAGTCACACTTTATTATTAGTCTGTCTGCATCTCCGAAGCTCAAAATGTTCTGTTCCACCTTGTGATGTCACAAAGCGGTAGTTTTCAAGTTAACAGCTAAATTTTACCTTTCGTTCAGTACAGATTGGCAATTCCAGGTCTGAAATCATCCAGATGATTCTATTGAAGGTGTTGATCAGAGTACGTTTGGATAGTACATTGTCAGTTTATATGGTTTAACAAGCAGAGAACAGAAGAAGCTTTGTCTAAGAATATCACTGTAGCCGGAGGTTAGGCCCGGAGGTGAGGCCCGGAGGTGAGGCCCGGAGGTGAGACCCAGAGGTGAGGCCTGGAGGTGAGACCCGGAGGTGCTCAAAGATGATGATGATGAAGATTCCCTCTGTAAGTCTTTCTCAAACTCTCACTTAGTTTACTTTAGCCCGAGTTGCTGTGTGTAACCTTGGTTTGCTCTGCACCTGCTCGCTGCACCTCGCTGCCTGCGCGATCGACGGGATTGTTCTTGTTTTGTTTTTTTTCAGTGAGGTTTTAAAGGCTTGGGGGCAGGTATGGCATTGGCACAAACATTCAAACAGAAGCTGCTCATTTTCACCCATTTTTCAGATGCCAGATTGGGGGCATATTGCTCTACTTTTGCCTCGCTGGGACTTGGTAATTATTCTGATGTGGTTTTGCAGGAAAAATTCACATGCAAGTTTTAGCTGGGGTTCATTTATCTTCATCTTTTCATGTGGTGGATAGAAACTGTTGGTCTTGGATGGGATGGTGGGGAGAGTAGACAAAAATATTGCAAAAAGTATTATTCAAGTATTAAAGTTAGGTTTTGAAAGCTATACTCAAGAAGTTAATGTTATAGACCCTTCCAGTGTTTGTAAACAGAATGCCGGCGCTCCAAATGCTCGTACTAAACATTAGCAATTAACGCCGAAATTACCATAGATGCTAACGACCACGGTGGGCAATAATGCACCATAAACATAGCAGGTCATAACAGTTTGACAGTAAAATTTGAGTTTTATTTCTTAAAGCAGCACAAACCCTGCATAGATGAGTGAACTTTAGAAAGTGGAGCTGGAAGTTACATAGTTGCATGTTTTTATTTGGTTGTCCTGTTAAAATGAATGAGATATGACTTTAACACCAGTGCCAGGCTGTGTGCACAACAGGTCTAAACATGTCACTTCTTTTATTTTATTTTAGCTTTTTAATTTTATTTATGAGAAAAAAAAGACAGTACAATACAAAACATAGCAAGACTTGACAAGAGATAGGAACATGCAAAGGAGACAAAGAAACCGACAAGAAAATGATAAACCTGGTACAAAGCAAAGGACAAGAAACAAATAAAACAATGATCAGAGCTAAGGGCGGGTTGAAGGGGCGGGTTGAGGGGGTGGGCTGGGGGCTACTAACAATAAGCTAATGTTTTATTATTGAGCAGGTAAAATGAATGAATGAGTGAGTATAGTTATGAAGTTAAAGCTAGTTTTGACATTCAGTTTCCATTCTATTTAATTTATTTTTTCCCCTTTTCCTTTTTTCCCTTTTTATTTTCCTTCCTTTCCTTTCTTCCTTTATTCTCTTTTCCTTAGTCACTTCTTAAAGAGACCATAGGAAGGAACAAAACATGAATTGCTGTTTCAAATGACATCACAACCTCGTTTATCGTTCTAAAAATAACCTGCAACAGGCAAAATAAAGGAGTCAGCTTTATTTTTTACAATTATTCTATATGTTTTGCAGCTGTAAAACCCCTCACCACACACTTTATACACTTTTCTCACACAGGCATTAACATTTTCTCACATTTCTCTCTTGTGCCTCTTCGTCCTGGCCCTGCTCCACTGTAGTGTCAATCGAACATTTATGTACATTTGGCTGAACACATTCTGTACTGTAAAGCGAGGCTGCGAAAGGTGAACCACGATATAGCGAGGGACCACTGTAATATTTAATGCAGATGTGGGGCAGTTAAAATGTAGATTTTTCTTGTAAAATAGTGGATTTTAGGGTGCAGTCACTTACAGAAATTATCAGATTCAACATTTGTGATTTACTGAATTGTTACTCAAGAATACTGTTACTGCGTCCTGTTATGAAGAGGTCTGTCCAACACGACAACAGACATATGTTTTTACAGAGACTAAATCAGTTCAAGCTCTTCTAAATATTTGAGATGCTTTGGCTCACAGGAACGGCATAAAGTTGGAGCTGATGATGGATTGTTATAATTTGTTTAGACCTTGCAGTAAAAAACAGCCTATTATTGAAGACAGGGACTTTTTCTACTTTTCATAAAACACATCAAGTTTATTCCATTTCCATCAGAGCTCCGTCAGTTTAAAGTGTGGGATGGTGCCGAGGGATTTTGCAAACTTTGAATATCTCAGTAAATGCTAAATGTATCTCCTAGAAATAAATTTGACAACTTTTAATTGTAATATTTTAAAATGGCAAATAGTCCAACGAGGTTCATCTGGCTTTCTAATCATTTATTTACATTTTACAGATTAAGGTTTAGTTTGTTTTCATACCATGTTGCTGTGACGTGTCCGGTCAGCTCATTTAACCATATTTCTGCAGATGGCGCTGTCTTCCTACCAGGAAGACAGCGCCATCTGCAGCCCGACTTCTTCCGGACAGTATCCCAGGTGTGTAACAGTAAAAAAGTCCCCTCCTCCCGGTTTAAAGTCAAATTATCTGAGTGGACTGACTTCTCCACAGATCTGACCTGTAACTTGGCCTAGTGGCGTCACATGGGGGTCGGAGATAGACACATGTAATGCCATACTGTGGAACATTTCAGTCAAAGTACGAGTATTTCCATAGAGCACCTGATTTATAAACGCTAATAGCCTTACGAGCACAAACTAACATACTAAATCCCACAGAGTTAGATGGTCCATAAACTCAAGTGTCTTTATAAATCAAATACATAAAAAAGTGTATTGCTTTTCGCGTTGTAGTCCAATTCCTTAAAGCGAGCTATAAGGCCTTTCCAGATGAGAGCTGCTTTGTATTGAAACTACCGAGCTGCGTGATATTAAGAACAAATGAAATATTAATGTTGGTATGGGGCAGCACCAATATGAACTCTGCCACCTGAATTATACAAAGAGATATGACAAGACCGGGGCTGACTTATAGGCTACATACCAGACTGTCATCAAATATATTTTAATGCATATTTTAAAACTGGAATATAATGAAATGAATAAGTAAATAGAGACTTTGGAAACATGTAGGTGGAGAATTTACCCCAAAGTCGTATATTATTATAGCTCACTTTTTATGCTTGTTATGGTGAACCTGTTTTGCATTTCAAACCATTACAAAAAGTTGTTGGTAGTTTATAATAATTACACCTTAATTAGTCTTAATAAAACATGAACAAAGACTTGATTCATTATTAGATCAAATGAGCAGGGCTTGCATTTCCACAAACCTAGCTCTTATTTGGTGGCATGCCACCTCCAGAAAGTGATGTACTGTACTTTTAATTAAGAGGTTATGGTTTTAATGAAGTAGTTACTAAGTCTAAAGCAGGGGTGTCAAAATCAATTTCACCGAGGGCCACATCAGCAAAATGGGTCATCTCTAATTTGCAAAGATATAAAAAAATATGTCTGTGTCACTGAGTAACTCCTGATAAACTGACATTTTAAGACAGTCATACATTTAAATTTACCTTGTTGCGGGGTGCATACAATGACATGGCGAGCCGCATTTGGCCCCCGGGCCTTGAGTTTGACATGTGTGTTTTAAACCGACTATTTCACTTAACTATTTATGATACAGTCTTCCTGTACTAATAAGGATATTAAAGGTGTAGTTATCATGAAGTGTTTTTACATTTGAATGGAGACACTATGACTGTATGTACATGTGGGTGGAGTTCAAACCGATTACCTCCTGGCTTATGGGTGAATGCTTCTCCACTGTTCACATGTGTTTTCCTCGTGTGTGTGTGTGTGTGTGTGCAGTGACCGTGATCCTGTTTGCCATAAGGAAGCGTTACCAAAAGGAGCACCTGTCCAGTCTGAAGCACAGCGGAGAGATCCATGAGCAGCTGGTGACCTACGACGAGGAGGGAGGAGGCGAGATGGACACCAACGGGTCAGTGCAAACAATTTACACACAAATGCACATACACATATATACACACACACACACACACATTTTAAAAGTTCTATATTATGCAAAAAAATTGACTTTTGTGAACTTCAACCCTAGTTAAAATGGTGTAACCTCCTTAAAAACAGACCTGGAATTTTGTTTCATTTCATTCATTCAAGCTCAAACACACACATATACACACATATATACACACACATATATAGACACACACATATAGACATACACATATATACACACACATATAGACACACACACATATACACACACATATATAGACACACACATATATACACACACACATATACACACACATATATACACACACACACATATACACACACATATATACACACACACATATATACACACACACATATATACACACACGCACACCCCAAACCACTGTCTGTGTGTCTGTGTAAGAGCAGCCCTGTACTTACATCACATCAACGAGAGAGAAGCACGGAGGAGGAGAGGAACAGAGAGAGGAGAGAGAGGGGAGGAGAGGAGGAGTAGAGAGGAGGAGGAGAGAGAGGAACAGAGAGAGGAGAGAGAGGGGAGGAGGAGAGAGGAGAGGAGGAGGAGGAGGAGAGAGAGGAGGACGGAGAGGAGGAGGAGGAGGAGAGAGAGGAGGAGGAGAGAGAGGAGGAGGAGAGAGAGGAGGAGGAGGAGGAGGAGAGAGAGAGGAGGACAGAGAGGAGACGAGGAGGAAGAGAGAGAGGAGACGAGGAGGAGGAGAGAGAGGAGGAGAGAGAAGGAGAGAGAGGAGGAGAGAGAAGGAGAGAGAGGAGGAGAGAGAAGGAGAGAGAGGAGGAGAGAGAAGGAGAGAGAGAAGGAGAGGAGAAAGGAGGGAGGGGGAGAGGAAAAGGAGAGAGAGAAGGAAAGGAACAGAGACGAGGAGAAGGAGAGAGAGGAGGAGGGAGGGGAGAGGATTGGGAGAGGAGAAGGAGAGAGAGGGGAGACAAGGAGGGAGGGGGAGAGGAACAGAGAGAGGAGGGGGACAGGAGAGGAACAGAGAGAGGAGGTGAGAGGAGAGAGGAAGAGGGAGGAAGGGGAGAGGAACAGGGAGAGGAGAAAGACAGTGAGGGGGAGAGGAGGAGGGAGAAGAGGAGATGGAGGATGGAGGGGGAGAGAAGAAAGAGAGAGAGGAGGAGAGAGGAACAGGGAGAGGAGGAGCCGGGGGGAGAGGAGAGGAAGAGAGGTGAGGAGAGAGAGGAGGAGCGAGGGGGGGGTGAAGAGGGAGAGAAGGGAAAGGAGGGAGGTAGGGGAAGAAGAGGGAGAGAAGGAGGGAGAGAACAAAGGAAAGGAGGAAGAGGAGAGGAGAAGAAGGGGAGGCGAGAGAAGGAGTGTAGCCCAGACTTAACACATCAAAGGCGTCGCTGAAGACTCAAAGTGCAAACTACTTCAACTTAATCACTTTGTTTATGCAAAATGTGACTCTACAAACACTTACAGTTCAGAGACGAGAGACGGTTTTACCTCCACCTGCTATTTATTTAGAATCCTTACCTCAAATTCCCTTTATCTGATTGTGCAACTTTCATATTTAAAGACACTATGTAACTTTCCACCTGCTGTCTCCATGATGTCATTGCTTTGACTTAAATGTGCCACGTTTTAGCATTAAACTTACCTATAGTATCTAGCAATTATTTAACCCCAGATGTTTTTACACAATTTTCTGGCAGAGCGCTCTTATAAACTCATCCTGGTGATTAATTAGGATGCTCTGAATGCATAAGATAAGTGAGGAATAACTTTGGGCCACTGCAAACTATTTAAAATGAACTAGTTTTGTTTTTCACGTGACTTTTAAAACAGTAAAAATCGGGTACAGAGCCTTTAATGGCACTTTTTTTACTCCTCTCTCACCCATAACATTAAAGCAATCCAAATTTGACTGAAAAACTGCAGTAAGTTGTTTTAACGCCCTTATAAACCACTTTGCTAATTCAATTCAAAGCACGCACTTAAATATTTATTATACTGCTTTTTCATCTTGGTCCATGCCTTCTTCTTCTACTCACGCAGCCTGTAGACCCTCCCTATGTTAATCTCCTCCATATTTATTTACACTGCAGATACGGTGACCCACTTTATGCAAAACAATACATTAAACTTTAATGTAATCTAAATCTGATCTTAAAACCGAGCACGGTCTTTTATTCTCCACATAAAAACAGCCTGCGTGTGTTGTCATAGTGATGTATAGAGAGGCTAGCGCAGACGCTCCTCATTGAAAGAACAAATCTGGACTAGATCAGTTCTAATGAAACGCGGATGGGCTGAGAGCTGAGCAAACTTTGAAGATATAGTTTCCACCACTTCACTGTGTAGGACTGTATGTGTTCAGTTATGTTAAATGTAACGGCAAAATGTCTAACAGTAATTTGTGCTGATACATATAAAGAAAATAATGGCTCACTTTTGAATATGTGTTGTAGATTTAAAGGTCATGTACTACGCAAACTATATGATGCACATTTGTGAGGGTTAAGCCATGTTGCAACGTTGTTATCGTCTCAAAAACAGACCTGGAGTTGAGTTTTGTTTCATTCACACATGTTTGAGTAACTCTTTATTATTAGTCTGTTTACATCTCCAAAGCTCAAAATGCTGTGTTCCACCTTGTGATGTCATGAAGCTGTAGTTTTCAAATTCACAGCTACGTTTTACCTTTAGTTCTGTAGAGATTCACAATTTCAGGGCTGAAATCATCCAAATGATTGTAGTGAAGGTGTGTGAAGTTTAAAAACACAGTGGAGCACTTCCTGTATTACCACATGATGACATCACAAGGTGGAACAGAGTGTTTTCAGGTTGAGAGAAGAACTCAGTCTCAATATTTAAAATGGGGACTAAACTCGGACTAAACCTGGAACCAAACCAAGACTAGATCAGGACTGAACCAGGGCTAGAACAGGACACAACTAAATCTGTGCCCAAAACAGGACCACTGGAGGACAAGGCTTTATAAAAACCTGAGTCACCTGGACTTTTACGTTCAGACGAGTAGCACTTTTGTGTCGGTCCGCCAAAGGGGATGGGAGGTTAAAGCGATCAGAGCCATCCGCTGTCCAAATATCTGCCTTTAGTCACTGTGCGTTTCCTGCATGACTTCTGTTCTAGTGGGCCTTAGGGATTTGGAGCTTACATCTCTTTGAATGACCCTGATGATGGGTTGTGTCAAATAAAACCTATGAAAACAAAACACAAATCCAGGTCTGTTTGTGATGAGGAAACAACATTACAACATAGATCAGAAAATATTTTAATACCAGTCCTTTAAAGGTGCATTCTGTAACATTTGTGGTGGAAAAGTCTTGTCTCCATGGAGATGTTTTGTATTGCTTTTCCTGGAATGTTGTACTGTATGGCATTAAAGTAATCAATACCAAAAGATGACACACCACTAAGCCAAATTACAGTTCATTAACACACTACGGAACACACTACGGAAGTTGCACTATGGAACTTTTCTGATGGAAAAATCTTGTATCCATGGAGATGTTGCTTTGCCTGGAAAAGTCCACAGTATGCCATTAGACTTATCTATTTTGTATGTCTTTATGGTAAACATACTATGGAAAATATTTTACTTTGTGGGTGCACCTCTACACAGATCTGACCTGTAAATTGGCCTGTTGGCACCACATGTTTGTCTCAGTGGGGATAGATAGGCTTAATGCCATACTGTGGAATATTCTAGGCAAAGTAACACCATTTGAAGGGAAGTGAAGGGAACACTGCAGGTTGTTCGAGATATTTTTGAGCATTAAAACACCTGTAACTGAATGAATGCAAGACACAAATGTTTAAGTCTATACTGTGGAACATTCCAGCTAAAGCAGTCTCCATGATGACGGGAAAATTATATAGTGCTCCTTTGGAATGTTTCACAGCATGGCATTAAACATCTATATCCCTTGGCAGGCTTACAGGTCAGATCTGTGGAGAGGCGAGCCCGTTCACAGAAGGAAAACATGCTGTACAAGTCATGTTTGAATGTCCCCGTTCATTAAGATGAGATGATTAAACTAGATTAGAGTAGTGGTAATAATATTGATTTCTGTGCTGTACAGCGTCTGCAGAGTAGAAGCTGATCTTTACTACGTGAAAGCAATTAGCTGGAACTGAATGAGCTTCAAAAACGATCAACATAAACACATTTTCTTCATGGCTTATCTTTTGGCAGCAGAGAGCCGGGTCTAGCTAACATACAAAAGGGAGCTGCTGAATAGATTTTATTTTATTTTATTACAATTATGAGTCTAATCTGATGAATTGCGTGTCAGGAGCTGTACCTATGAACGTATACTGCCTCTAAATACAATATATTTGAATGGTCCACACATTTATTTAGTAACAGTGTATAGACTGTACAAATGTAAAACTGGCTCACTGATGGCCAATATTAACATTTCCTTCTTCCAATTACTGCGATTTACGTGGTGAAAATGCCAAGGATGTTCTCACATTCACACATTTTAAGACATGCAAAAGAATATCTATAGCTGCCCCCAATGCACTGAATCATCGTATTGAACTCAAATGTCAGCAAATTAAAGGATTCACTGTAGCAAAATGGAGAAATTACTTAAAAATGACTCATATTTGTGCTGGTTTGAGTCAGATTTAGTTCTGATGTAGACTTTTTTGGTTCTGTTCTAGTCCTAGTTTAGTCCTGTTTTTGAGGACTACCTGTGTTGTGTTTGATTGTGAAAATGTTCCGTTAAATACTCATCTTACTTACTTATTCTTCAAAAAAATCATGGTATTTTTGGATAGCAGAATTTTCTCAATATAAATGAGAAAATTAGCTAAAAAAAAACCAAAAACTTCTAGGGTTGTTCCCATAGACCATATATATAAATGGACATAGCTAACCTGCTAGCTGCCGTGTTCCAAATAGGAAGTGATCATGGTTGTGTTTCCAGCTCCAATTCACTTTCTATTGAAAAACTTTCGCCCCTTTCTCTGTAACTGCTATTGTCAGACTCGTCATTTTGGTTTTAAAATGTTTTTATTAACTCACTCTACATAATCATGGTGTTTTCATTTCGCTATTGTGTCCGTAACTCAAGATATAAATATTAATAACAGACAAATCAAGCGCCTTCTTTCCCCGGTCGTTAGCGTTAGCAACAGCAACAGGTTTGACAGTGTTGCTATGCACCTGCTCCCTGCTAAACCAGTGGTGTGGGTGGGAAGAGGCATTACTTTAAACAGTCTTGCTCCAGATTGGCTCTGTGGCTGCTATGATACTCGCGGTTGGAATTCGAGATATGGTACTCAACTCCAAATTCGCCGCTCTAACTGCTAGTCTTGATGAACTTCATTTGACCAGAGCCGAACGCTGTAGATGACGTCACACTCACTTAGTCCACTTCTTTAAACAGTCTGTGGTTATACTTTGATAACATCGTACTATAAAATGCACATGTAATTTAAAAGTGCAGTTTTACTCATACAAAAATAATCAACTTGTTCTTTTCTCTCACAGCTACGACGTCTCCATCCTCACCTCAGCCTGCCATGACGGCTCTCTGCTGCGTCACCCGGACAACCACCCCCACCCCTCCCTCTACGCCATGGTCCAGAAGTCCCACCCCCACCAGCCTAACGCCTGCAAGGGAGACATGGCCGCCATGATCGAGGACAAGAAGTTCGAAGCCGACCACGACCGCGACGGCTTCCCTTACGACACCTTACACATCTACGGCTATGAGGGCCCTGAGTCGCTAGCCGGTAGCCTTAGCTCGCTCGATAGCTCATCCAGCGGTTCGAACTTGGATTACGATTTCCTCAACGACTGGGGACCTCGCTTCAGAACCCTCGCTGAGCTGTACGGAGTAAACAACCACGAGTATTACCACCAATATTGAGATTCAAAAAAAACAAAACACATTTCAAAACGGTGGTAAAAATGAGCCATAAGATTTCAACTGCCGAAAAAAAAACAAAAAAAAACATCCAATCTCTTTGCAACTGGCCGTTGATCATCGAGTTAGCTTGTTAACTTGTCTTGTCTTGTCTAGCCCCGGTCTGTTCTCTCCCAATTAGAGCGCCATCCGAAGGCAGCGGGTTCCTGTTGAATCAAAGGACCCCTGATTTGGTTTTGATGGCTCTTTCCGTCCTCTCGCGGGTGTTGACGAGTAACATCAAAATGCAATTCAACGGGAGCAGGCAAAAAGGGACCGCAGACGAGCAAAGAGATGAAAGTTAAGACAGCTACTATGATGTGTCTTTATATATATATATCTACTCCACAAGTGAAAAGTGAAGATATAAGCCTATTATTTTATTGTACCTAAGATTTTTTTTTTTCTTTCTTGGTTCTTAGAGGCAATTAGTGTCCATCTTGGAAAATTGTATTCCCATGACAACCACTAGCCCTTCATTAACATTCATGCTATGTACGAGTGTTGGTTTGACATGGCAATGATAGTAAGCAAAAGTGGACCACATTAATTATACTGAAATATAAAAAATACACTCTGTACTTTAGACTGTAACTATATTTAGGAGTTGCTTTGTTTTATGTTTAACCAATGAGACAAAAAGTTACCAGCTGAAGTGACCAAAAAAAGATTTTATTTTTCTGCTGAAACATAAGTAATAACAATTTTTCAAAATGTCAAATTCAAATATATGAAAACACTCTATACCACCTTGTGATGTCATGTGATAATACAGGAAGTGCTCCACTGTGTTTTTAATCTCCACACACCTTCACTAGAATCATTTAGATAATTTCAGCCCTGGAATTGTCAGTCTGTACTGAACAAAAAACGTAAAAAACAGTAGGGGTTAACTTGAAAACTACTTCATGACATCATAAGGTGGAACGGAGCATTTTGAGCTTTGGAAATGTAAACAGACTAATAAACCAGGATTAGTGAAACATGTGTGAATGAAACACAACTCCAGGTCTGTTTTTGAGGGGGTAACCGCATCATAACATGGTTTAAAGCTCACAAGAGTCAGTTTTGTGTAATATAGGACCTTTAATTTATCAGTAGTTGTAGCTCATCTGTAACTCCAATGTGGGGAAAAATAAAAATTGAAGTTATTTTGATGGATTACAAGTAAAATCTAAAATCTGTTACATTTCAACATATGTGCCTAACAGAAAACATACTCCCCAAACTTTAAAAGCTAGCCAAGTCATAGTTAGCGAACCACGTCTGCTTATATTTATGATCAGTCGTATCTTTTTACAATACGACTTGTGGCATTTTTCATACGCATAAAAACCCATATAATTTCTTAAAATGGATGAAAATAGATACACTTTATAATGCTGATATGTTTTACTGTAAAAATGCGTTTTTCATGAATTGACTTAAAAACACCATTATGTCTGATTTAAATATACTCATGAATAAAAGTCGTTGAATTCGAAATTGCGCATGTCAAACCAACTCACTGCTCACTTTTGTTTTCTCGAGCTTTCTATTGTTAGCCTGTAATCATCTTTATCTTTGATGTTTCCTACTTTTTTCTTTCAAACCAAAGGACCAGAGACAAAAGGTGTTTTTTCTTTCTTTTTTTTTTTTTTGATCCAGAAGTTGATGATTGGATTTGTAAATAGGGATTTTTATTGTTTGAGGTGAGAAACTTTTGAACAGCCACCAGAGTTTTAAGTCAAAGAGAGCGGGTGTGGTTTGATCAGCCAGATGTCCTCGCTTTGTTGTTTCAAGAATCCAAACTACAACTTTTTTGCTGTAAATGAAAGACAAATCCAGTCACATCAACATATACAAAATAACAGGGATGGTCTGATATAGATATTTTTCGTTTCAACCGATACCGTTATCTGATAATCACCTTGCTGTTGTGGCCAATAACCGATCGTGCTGGCGTCAATCATTCAAACTCTACAGCAATTCCCACGAGTTGATGTAAAGTTCACGATTTTACTTTCACTTTGGCTAAAATTATCCCAACATCAATTTTAATGGTTTACAGCATATTTTTTTATTTTTATTTTTGTAATGATAATGTAAAAATACAGCCACATTTTAGGCTTAATGTGTATTTTTTTTCCACTGTAAGGCTTTAATCCGTTTAAACAGACAAGCCGTCACAACATAAAGACAAGACTTGAAAAAATATTGGCGCGAAATATCGGGGAAGTTTCTTGCACCAATCTGGCTTTCTCAGTTCTGGTAACGATATCCATACTTGGGCTTTGTGTATGTCCTGATTCCCAGTATCTACCGATTTTGGGTTACTTACCTTAAAACTACTTCAATATGTTGCAAAAAATGTTAAGAATTGTTAATATTATAATAACATCTAATCTATTTCGTAAATGCGAAAAGAGAATTCTATCAGTCCTGATTATGAGGTATCACATGTCAAAAGTTATTGGGTTGAAGTTGGTAAAAATGTGATCTCAAAATGGCTAATTGGAATATCGGATCAGTTTTGGAAAATTGGGAATCCTGGTATTGATATCGGTGCATCCCTAATGGTTTTCACATGAGAAAAACTTGAGCAACCTCATCAGGAAACCCTTTGTCCTAGTGTAAAAGACTCATTCTGTGCCTCTAAATGCCCAATTTTCCCTGTTATTTTTGCTCTTAGCCATGAAAAGACAATAGCTACCCCGACAGAGGAAACGGTAGCGGAGAAGCATGGACAGAATTACAACGTTTTCATAGGTTTTATTTGACACAACCCATCATCAGGGTCATTCAAAGAGATGTAAGCTCCAAATCCCTAAGGCCCACTAGAACAGAAGTCATGCAGGAAACGCACAGTGACTAAAGGCAGATATTTGGACAGCGGATGGCTCTGATCGCTTTAACCTCCCATCCCCTTTGGCGGACCGACACAAAAGTGCTACTCGTCTGAACGTAAAAGTCCAGGTGACTCAGGTTTTTATAAAGCCTTGTCCTCCAGTGGTCCTGTTTTGGGCACAGATTTAGTTGTGTCCTGTTCTAGCCCTGGTTCAGTCCTGATCTAGTCTTGGTTTGGTTCTACGTTTAGTAACAGTTTAGTCCTAATTTTGATGTTGTCGTTGTGCATTTACAGAACTCATCCTAGAACTACAATGACTCTGGTTCAATCCTGGTTGGGTCCTGTTCTAGCCCGGGTTCAGTCCGTCCTGATCTAGTCTTGGTTCGGTTCCACGTTTAGTCCGAGTTTAGTCTCCATTTTCATGTGGTCATTGTGCACGTGTGCTCGAAAACTGCATTTTGTTAAATTGGATGAAGGGTTTTTGGGGAATCCGTTACTATGAGTTGGTCGTGAAGATTGCTAAAAGTTCCGTAAGATTTTTTTTTTCATTTGACCCAGATGAAGCCAAAGTGATGAAGTGTATTTACAGGCCAAATAGAAAATGTGCAAGTTCTCTCAGTTCACTGCACGGTTTGGAGTCCAGATAACATCATGGTTGGTGATTATTTTATTTATCGATTAGTTGCGATTAATCAATGAACTTATTTCAGCCTTAGGAAGACGTTATATTTGTGGTTTATAAAATGTGTAGCCTTATTTGCTATCTCTTTATGCTATGTCCCTTCTGGGGTTCCTTTAGAAATACATAACAAAGGTAAACCAGTCTTGAAATGTTCATCTGTTCAAAATGTTCTGACTTCAGGAAGGGTAGAAAGTGTAGTCTTTTTGTGATGAAAACTAGGCCAAAGCAACAGGAAGATAAACACAAAATGGTGGTCTGACATTCAAAGGATTTATCACAAAAAAAAAAAAGAAAAGAAAATGACAAAAATGTATCTGGAGATGTTTTGTGTTCCGGTATCTGGGGAACTTATCTTTCATATCTTTAAAGTTCAAATTCTAATAAACTGTGAAACAAAACATTTCGCAAGAATCCATCTAGACGACTATATACCCAGATGCCTATCAAACAGTGCCACAGTGGATTAAGCGTTCACCCGCTATCTGGAAAGTTTCCTGTTCAAACCTCATTTCCATGTTTTTGTTTTTGTGCCTCCGAGCAAGACACTTCACCCATATTTCCCAGAAAATTCACAATTCACATAGCTGGCTGCAACAGGAAACCAGAATGAAAAATATATGCATTTTACATTCAAGGACATTTAACTTTATGGCACTCGCGTACATTTTCAAACTCAATTATAAGCTAACTTTTAGAACGTTGTAGATATATGAATCAAATCTTAGCACCTTGTAAGACAAACTCAACTGCTAAATGATCAATGCTGTAACCTTTTTACCTTGAGTGTAATTACCTTGAATAATGGCTCCATGGACCGGCTGACCTTTGACCTTCAATTGTTTAAACACTTGGTAGAATTTACGACTGCGGGCCAGTGCTGTGTGCAGATAAATCTCTACCTCTGCATTTAGAACAGCGCCTCATTTAGGTCACCGTTTTAATAGCTGATCATTAATCAACAGTGCCAGCCTTTTCACCGGGCACACCCACACCTAGCATAGCATGGTCACAAAATATGGCTGAATTTGGAAACGTGCTACTTGAATTTTAGCTAGCTTTGTGTTGAAGTTTCCGTTTAAATGTGACATATTGTGCGTTTTGTAAAGCCGAGTAGTAAAGGGTCCACGCACCCCACTTGTCTCCACGGAGATGTTGTTGCTTCGCTTGGAATGTTCCGCAGTATGATGTTAAACTTATGTGTCTGTGTCTTAATGTGGCCGGGTTCGCCGCTCCACAGATATGACTGTACCTTTTCCTGGTGACACTAATAGCTGGTCTATAAGGAGTTAAATGAGTTTAATGCGATACTGTAGAAGATTCCAGACAATTTAACTACATCTCCATGGAGACAAGCTGGTGGCGCAACCTCCACCAAAAAAGTTACTTTAAATTCAGTTTTGACAATGTTGTTTCCTCATCACAAATATATTTTTTATTGACTTTAATCAGTAGAAAAACAGAATGTAACCCAATTTTTAAGTTAATTAAATTATCTGCCTGCTAGCATCATGTGGCTAAAATGTGCTAATTTTAACATAATTTAGTCCCTACTGTCACTAGCAGAGTGTGCAGATGCTAACCTAACTGTTCACTGTGTTTTTTGGGGTTAACACCATTGCAAAGATTTTCAAATGTTAAAAATAAAAGTATAGGTCTCCTTTAACTTCCGAAACATCCATTATAACTGACAGCCATCTTTGTTTTGAGAATCTTGTTCAAATTGACCAATCGTGTTTATTTATCCTCCCGTTTATTCTATTTGGCTTGGCGCTAACCTCTTTTCCTTAAACCTCGTACACAATAGGAGGAAGTGGCGTCACGCTTTTCCCTGTGCACTTCGCATACATCGGTGTTTATGTCCAGGCCGACTGCTCTAATCAGTTAAACTAAACAACGTGGCCCCTCTGCCATCTGCCCGGCTCTGGCCCCGCCCCTTCCTGTCCACCTTATCTGCCTCATTGTGCCGACTTCC
Organism: Periophthalmus magnuspinnatus; assembly: GCF_009829125.3. NCBI lineage: Eukaryota > Metazoa > Chordata > Actinopteri > Gobiiformes > Gobiidae > Periophthalmus > Periophthalmus magnuspinnatus. Next base: position 7,594,574 of record NC_047140.1, on the reverse strand, counting down.
TGTTAGCTAGTGGGAAACGGCGGGCCGGATAAGGCAGAGAGGAACGCAAAAGCAAAGATGGTGAGAACAATGTGGAGTCGTGATGAGATTTCCACCCCGTTTGAATCAAAGACGCTAGCATAGCATTCCCGAGTGTTGTTTACATCCTGGTCTCTGCAAGGGCATTTTCAAGAACCAATCACAAGTCGACAAACTAGGACAAAGGGACAAAGGTATCTCAAGTTTTTGAATAAATATCTGACTTTTTTAAAGGCCCCATATTACACAAAAGGGATTCTTATGAGCTTTAAGCCGTGTTATAATGTTGTTACCCAGGGGCATCGGACTGAGGGGCAATAGGTACTATTTACCCAGGGCCCAGAATGTGGTGCTGCACCCCTGTTGTTGTGTTTTGTTTCAGTAATCCTGCATGATTAGTCGGTCTACAACTCCAAAGCTCTGCTCCACCTTGTGATGTCACGAAGTGGTAGTTTTCAAGATAACAGCTCCTTTTTGTTCAATAGAGATGGGAAATTCCAAAGTTGAAATTATCCAAATTTCCAAATTTTTTCTAATGAAGATGTAAGGAGTTTAAAAAACACAGTGGAGCACTTCCTGTATCACAAGGTGGAACAGAGTGTTTTCAGTTTGACAGAAGAACTAAATATGTCTAAATATGCAATGTTTGTGTGTTAAACATAAAACAAAACACAACTCCCAAGTTTGTTAGTAATGAGGAAACAACATTATAACATAAATCAGAAAGTAGCGTAATATGGGCCCTTTAAGTTTAAAGAGGACAAACTAGAGTGTGATAGACAGTGCTTCAAGTGATAATAAGCACTCCCCTCATTTTTTTTTCCATAAGAGAATTAAGTTTTTTGTGAAAAATGTTAAATGAACATGTCCCAAGACTGAGGAATTACACTGACTGATGATGATGTTTTGACAGTTTAATGGCGGTATCGGGTGGAACTAAGAAAATTATGCCATCGCTCCTCCCCATAATCCTGGTGGAAATATTCTTTAAAATTATATGAAAATGGAACTGTTAAAACGCTTTTTTTTCTCATTGTTTTTACTGTTGGAGCTTTATCAAACAAAGACAATTTCTTTCAGACATTGCGGCGGGCTGCGTGAGCTTGCCTTCTGGACGTACTTTTTAAAGCAATAAGGAGAAAACTACACGAAGGATTGAACAGTTTAACATTTTTTTCCATAAAAATGTAAAAAAAAAATGCACATTTACTTATTTTTTATGCAATGTAAAGGATTGTAAAGGACTATTTTTAAGTGCCATGTTTGTCCGGATCAGCTTGTCTTTAATGTGTGTGTTTTTGTCTATACTATTTTCATTTTTGTATCTGGAGAAAAAATGTGTAGCTAGAATCTCAAACTCAAACAATCTCAACTCAATCAAAGTCTGACTACTGGCTATTGTTAGGCGCCACATTGGTTTGTTTCATTTTAAAGGTGCATTTAAACATGTCAAAAGACACTTATCTAAAGAAGCTAATACACAACTTATCAACAACCATATACGAATTACATTTAACAGACAAGTTGATTTTAAAGAACACATATTATGCAAAACCATAGACTGTATAAAAAAGTGGACTAAGTGAGTGTGATGTCACCCAAACATTTTTTAATAGAAAGGTTAGACATGTCCATTTTTATCTACGCTCAATGTGCCAAACTGACTTTTTGGAGCTTTTAACTTAACCATCTTATAAAGTTGTCTCCTCTTCAAAAACAAACCTAAAGTTGCATTTTGCTTCATTCACGCTTGTTTCATGAATCTGTTAATCCAAAGTCATCCCCTCTGAGCCCCATAAATGCTCCGTTTGCATTTTGCCTGAATTGTTGCATCACAGGTAAAAATCTCAACTTCTCCTGCCGTTTTTTAAGTCCACAAACCATCATAGGCAGAGGGAGCTCCAATGTCTAAATGCCTCATGGGAAACAGAGGTGTAGTTTATAAGTTGAGATTGTTTTACATATTTAGATGATATTTTAAGTCAGAAAATGTGAAATACGTATCCCATGGTAACCAAAAGCATGTTTAAAGGGGAAGTAAAGCTACAAAAATGCATAATATGTGTTCTTTAACTTATCTATTACTCTGTTACTATGGCGTTACTATGGCGTCTACCCTTGAATGTTCATGTCTTGGCTCACAAATGCAATTCCCAAAGTTGCCAGTAGAGTATTGCCAAAGGGCTACACTGCACCTTTAATGTTTGAATCTATTGGAATACCATAATTGTATATCGCATATTTCACAAGTGTGTACAGAAACATGTGCCTAAAATATAGTTCTAAAAAGGCTCACTTGAATCTGTAAAAAGAATCATTTTTTATTACATTTGTGTGTGAGTTGGTGATGTTTTTGTTTAAAATGCATCTATGGGCGACTGAGCACCCGTAGAGTTAAACAGCAGCAGTAAATATTGTTTAAAAAAAAAAAAAAAGATAAAAGCAAGGATCTTTAACAAAACGTGTGCCTTTACTTGGATGAAAAAATGACAAAAATGTGAGTGATTTTTGACGGTGAACACGATGTTTTTCTATATTGTTTTTATGGTGTATAAATGGACTTTTTGTACCAGACTTTTTGTAAGTGTAAAATAAAGATTAATTAAACTAAGTACTGTGCTTATTTAATTCCGTTTTAGGTATATGTGGGCGACAGGAGCTCAGTTGAGTGTTTGTCCACTGATCCAAAGGTTGGCAAACATCATCGGTTGAGCGGTCAGATCCACTGACCCACAGGTTGGTGGAGTGATTCCAGCTCCCACAGATGAATGCTGTTGTTGGGTCCCTGGGCAAGACACTTTACCCACCTCACCCCCAGTGTCTGTGTACACTGGTGGATGAATGTGTGTCTGAATGTGTGAGCAGTTCCTTGATGTAAAGAGCTCTGAGTTTCTTGAAAGTGGAAAAGCGCTGTATAAAAATGTGACCATTTACCATTTATATTAAGTACACACTATAATCATAAAGCAGAACTATAGTAACCATTAGCTATAGCACTCCCTTGTGAGAACACTCTGTCATAGAACAAACTAAAATGTGTTTATTTTTTCTCTTTCCTTTATTGAAATAAGGCTGGGTACAGTGCTCCCTCGTTTATCCCTGGGGTTATGTTCTAAAATAACCCGCAGTAGGCGAAATCCGTGAAGTAATCAGCTTTATTTTTTACAATTATTCTATATTTTTTGCAGCTGTAAAACCCCTCACCACACACTTTATACACTTTTGTCACACAGGCATTAACATTTTCTCACATTTCTCTCTTGTTTAATTAATTAATAGTGACTCAGGTGTATTTCACAGTTCCTCTGACCGCGCCTCTTCGTCCTGGCCCTGGTCGGCAGTAGTGTCGATCCAACATTTATGTACATTTGTCTGAACACATTCTGTACTGTACAGGAGACACGGCACGGAGGAGACTGATGGACAATGGTCCTTTAGCCAATCAGGACGCAGAACACAATGCACGTTCATACGCTGCAAAAACATGTAAAATTGCAGTAAAAAAAATCTACAAAACAGAGAGGGTGAACTGCGATATAGCGAGGGACAACTGTAATCACATACAAAAAATATAACTAACTCGCTTCGGGTTGGAGTCAGACATTTTTGCAAGGCTGGTTTTCTGCCCAGAGCCAGCAGGGGGAGACAACGGGCGCTTCAGGCACACAAACATCCCTAACCATCGCAGGGACTTAGTTAATAAATAATAACGTTTAATAAAGTTGATAAGATAATGCTGGGTCATTTTTACACGTGTTAGAGCACTCTGTGGACCCATCCAGTGCGCACTAGATTTTTTCTCTTCATGTCACTTTTGGATCAGTCTTGTATGGAAGCCCGTTTCTATGGAAGCCCATTTCCGCCATGAAAAAAAAAAATAAAAGCCCCACAGAAAGTCGAAATTACGAGTTTTAAACTCGTAATTATGAGTTTAAAACTCGAAATTACGAGTTTAAAACTCGTAATTATGAGTTTAAAACTCGTAATTATGAGTTTAAAACTCGTAATTACGAGTTTAAAACTCGTAATTTCGACTTTTAAAACTACTAATTATGAGTTTAAAACTCGTAATTATGAGTTTTAAAACTACTAATTATGAGTTTAAAACTCGTAATTAGAACTTTTAAAGTCTTAATTGAGCTTGTAGCACACTGCAACTGAGTGTACAGAGCAGAGGAGACAGGAGGAGGACTGTTATGTTTATCACCTACATACTTTTAAAAAATGAATAAATTAAGCTCCAGTAAAGTTTCTGGCGTCTTGAACAAATCAGTGGGCCCTGAGTGCTGTTCTGACCACTCATGAGCTGTGCTCTGTGTCTGTGAGCGCTCGTTTTCCTGGTCTGAGCAGAGTGCCAGCTGGTCACAACCCCGCTGGTTTATTGAGGAAATTATTAAAATACCAAATTCATTTAATCAAAATTGATGAGGTTCACTTTTTGTAAATGTTACATTCCCAAAATTACGAGTTATAAACTCATAATTCATACTTTTAAAAGTCCTAATTACGAGTTTTAAACTCATAATTAGTAGTTTTAAAAGTCGAAATTACGAGTTTTAAACTCGTAATTACGAGTTTTAAACTCATAATTACGAGTTTTAAACTCATAATTACGAGTTTTAAACTCATAATTACGAGTTTTAAACTCATAATTACGAGTTTAAAACTCATAATTACGAGTTTAAAACTCGTAATTTCGACTTTCTGTGGGGCTTTTATTTTTTTTTTCATGGCGGAAACGGGCTTCCATAGGGGAAGTAGTCGGATGAGGTGGACTTTCTAAATTTTATGGAATAGTTGGAGATCTCAATATCAAGGTGTTCCCATGAGGCCTTGTGGCGGGCGTGTTCCCGGGTTTACTCTCCTGATCTGGATGAGTGTGGCTCGGCTTGTTTGTGGCTATGGGCTGTCGGAGGAGACCAAAACTGTGCTCCTGAGAGAGGCAGAGTTTGATGTGATTTACGAAGACACTGTTACAAGCAACAATCAGACCGTCTACGCTTTCAACTACACACTCTTCAGGAAAATGGTACGATCCAAGACTTTTTTTTAAAGGGCCCATATTACGCTAATCTCTTATATATATTATAATGTGTCCTCATCAAAAACATGACTGGAGTTGTGTTTTGTTTCATTCAGAACTCACAGAACATTCACAAATCACACAAACTCTGCATATTTAGGGTTCCTCTTCTCACAGACAGAAAATACTCTGTTCTGTCTTGTGGTGTCATGTGGTAATACAGGAAGTGCTCCAGTGCGTTTTTGAAATATTGCACTTTTAAACCTTCACTAGAATCATTTGGATGATTTCAACCTGGGAATTCCCAATCTGTACTGAACTAAAGGTAAAATGTAGCTGTTAACTTGAAAACTATCACTTAATGACATCACACAGAGCATTTTGAGCTCTTGAGATGTAGACAGATTAATAATAAACTGTTACTCAAACATGTGTGAATGAAACAAAACACAACTCCAGGTCTGTTTTTGAGGAGATAACTTAAAAGTTGTCAAAAAGGTACAATGACAACTGAACCTGTGTCCAGAGCAAGGGATGGGCAAACTACGGCCCAGGGGCCACATACGGCCTGTTGGGCTTATTAATCCGGCCCGCCAAATGTGCCTAAATTATGGCGCACTTCAGCTACATCAACTTTGTATTACTCGTATTCTCTTATCAGCCCTTTTGTAAAAATGGGCTTATCAAAGAAAAGAAAAATGGATAGTGAGCGCTGAGTGTTTAACATGGAGTGGACAGCAAAATATTTTTTCATCAAAATCCAATCAAAGTACCAAAGTAAGTTATTCTTGCTTTGCTACATGTTACAGGCCAAATCTCTAATCTAATATTTAACTGTATACATCCTGGTCCGGCCCCTCTGTCAAATTTTAGAACCTATTGTGGCCCATGTCTCAAAAAGTTTGCCCACCCCTGGTCCAGAGCTTTAACCTGCAGATAGACGACAGCGACATGTTTCTCTTTCTCAGTTTATGGACAGGCCTCATGTGAAGCTCAGAACCTCCAGAGCAAATTACATCACAAATCATGTTTTTATAATTAAGAATAAATCAGCATAAGAATTGTTATCAGGAAAAGCTTTATTTGATTTGAACACATTTACCGAGTAACTAGGGACACAGTTAGGTCAGGTTTATGGAATTTAAAAAAAATCTTAACAATCTTAAACAATATGAGGTAGGTAAGATATGAGCCAAAGTGCATCTCAGTGCCTATACAAAGCTTGTTCCATTGTAACCTCATATCCTCTGCATGTTGTGTTCACAGACAGAGGGCCTCCGAGTGTCTGTAAATGTCCTGTCTAATGTCTCACACAGTCCCATACAGTTTGTCCTTCGTCAGAGGCATTCTGTAATGTCTTTCCCAGTGCCTTTGATAATACGAGGCCTGTAAGTACACATCTGATCTACACACAATGCCTCATCAGCAGACACCTCAACTAGAGCTCCACAGTGTTGGAAATTATTGCAGTGTGTATATGGTATTTTGATGCCAGTGTTTGCAATATACTTAATATCGTTTCCTCATCACAAACATTTTTGGAGTTGTGTTTTGTTTCATTCACACATGAGCGCTCTGTGGACCCACCCAGTGCACACTAGATTTTGTTCTGTTTACGTCACTTTTGGATCGGCCTTGTTCACAGACACTGCCCATCATCCATTTTCTTCCACTTTGTCTGGGTCTGGGTTGCGGAGGCAGCAGTTTGAGCAGGGAGGCCCAGACTACTCTCTCCACACACATGTCCTCCAGCTCTTCTGGGAGGATCCTGAAGCGTTCCCAGGCCAGCCAAGAGACATAGTCCCTCATACAGAGACACACGCACATTCATACAAACAGAGACACACATTCATACAAACAGAGACACACATTCATACATATAGAGACACACAGAGGCACACACACAATTCCATATTACATTTTCCCAGATGTTACAGTGATGGGTCATTAGAGGCTTTTTAGTGTGTTTATATACTGACTCTAAAGGTCTAATAGATGCGGGCAGTACACAGAGGGCTTATTTTGACCTCAAGAGCTACTTATACAATATATCTGTACTGGGACAAGACAACTTTTGCTCACATACAAACATGGGAAAAGAATCAGGTACAGGGCCTTTAAAGCTACCCTGTGTAATTAGGCTGTTGTATTCTCACATATCACCACTAGATGGTGTCTGTGTTACTACTGTCTGATGGTGTGCCAGCTTTGAAGGTAAAGTATTACTGTTGTAAAGTTTTAATTTACTAAACAAACTGTTTCAAAATAAAAGCTTAAAAAAGACAAACCCCACACTAATTAATTAAAATTTAACTTACATTTTAAAAGCTTATAAAAGTCTCATTTACATAATATGTCTCCTTTAAGGTAATAGTTTGTTAAAATTCCCAGGACGCATGAGTACAGCCATGTGGAGAGAACGCTGTGCCCTCCTCCCACAGTGAACGACTCAGAGGAACAGTCCTTGTTTGTGGATGTGTGGAGTTTAAGGAGCCACAGTACACAGTACCAGCTCAGGGTCAGCCGTGTGGACAACTTCACACTGGGGTGAGTATTAGCTACACGATACAAGATACTACCATAGTATTCAACATGTGGTCCTCCTGTTTATGATCAATAATGGTACTAAAACCAATATGTCACCATCACTAGTACACAGATGACAGGTCAATACTGTATTAATCCTGAGAGAAACTGCAGAGTATGTGCACTTCTGCATTATATTTCTAACATGACAGTATATTTCTATCACTGCATTTTTACTGGGGTTTAGTGATCAGCACTGAAAGACCTCTCTCTCTCTGAACCTGCATGTGTCCTCAGTGTCCTCAGTGTCCTCAGTGTCCTCAGTGTCCTCAGTGTCCTCAGTGTCCTCAGTGTCCTCAGTGTCCTCAGTGTCCTCAGGTTAAAGCACTGGTGACGCAGGTTCAGTTGTGATTGTAGTATCACAGTGGGAGTACAGGTTACATTGTTCTTAAAGTAACACATTTGAGTGATGCCTCCAGCTCTGATACTTATTTCTTTCTCCAGTCAATTTAATGTCAATGTAACAAGAATAATTTCCCCTTTGTGATAAATAACGGTCCTTCTGATTCCGACTGTACGAGTGTGTGATATGTACATGTGCAATGACAATATTATCAGACTTATTCATTATAGGACAGACAAGAAGCTCAACTTCACAGCGTCTCCTTCTCAGCCCCAGGTAAACAAACACTCCACTCACTCATTTAAACAAAGTGTGTGAGCGCAAATCCTCCTGTCTCCTCCTGTCTGCTCCTGTCTTCTCCTATCTCCTCCTGTCTGCTCCTCTCTGCTCCTGTCTCCTCCTGTCTGCTCCTCTCTGCTCCTGTCGTCTCCTGTCTCCTCCTGTCTGCTCCTGTCTTCTCCTATCTCCTCCTGTCTGCTCCTCTCTGCTCCTGTCGTCTCCTGTCTCCTCCTGTCTGCTCCTGTCTCCTCCTCTCTGCTCCTGTCTCCTCCTGTCTGCTCCTGTCTCCTCCTGTCTTCTCCTGTCTCCTCCTGTCTGCTCCTCTCTGCTCCTGTCTCCTCCTGTCTGCTCCTCTCTGCTCCTGTCGTCTCCTGTCTCCTCCTGTCTGCTCCTGTCTCCTCCTCTCTGCTCCTGTCTCCTCCTCTCTGCTCCTGTCTCCTCCTGTCTGCTCCTGTCTGCTCCTATCTGCTCCTGTCTGCTCCTGTCTCCTCCTATCTGCTCCTGTCTCCTCCTGTCTCCTCCTATCTGCTCCTGTCTGCTCCTGTCTCCTCCTGTCTGCTCCTGTCTCCTACTGTCTTCTCCTGTCTCCTCCTGTCTCCTCCTGTCTGCTCCTGTCTCCTCCTCTCTGCTCCTCTCTGCTCCTGTCTCCTTCTCTCTGCTCCTGTCTCCTCCTGTCTGCTCCTGTCTCCTCCTCTCTGCTCCTGTCTCCTCCTGTCTGCTCCTGTCTCCTCCTGTCTGTTCCTCTCTCCTCCTGTCTCCTCCTCTCTGCTCCTGTCTCCTCCTGTCTGCTCCTGTCTCCTCCTGTCTGCTCCTGTCTTCTCCTGTCTGCTCCTGTCTTCTCCTGTCTCCTCCTGTCTCCTCCTGTCTTCTCCTGTCTGCTCCTGTCTTCTCCTGTCTCCTCCTGTCTCCTCCTGTCTTCTCCTGTCTGCTCCTGTCTTCTCCTGTCTCCTCCTGTCTGCTCCTCTCTCCTCCTGTCTGCTCCTGTCTTCTCCTGTCTCCTCCTGTCTGCTCCTCTCTCCTCCTGTCTCCTCCTGTCTCCCAAATACTCTTTTACCCTTACTTGAGTAATTACATTACAAGTACATTGTACTTCTACTTGAGTAATATTATTTTGAAGTAACATAACTTTTACTTGAGTACAATTTCTGGCTATTCTACCCACCTTTGCAGGAAGGAACATAAACTGTAAACATATTTAACTTGTGTGGACAATATACAAATGTAAAACATGAACATCATGTCTAATGTACATTGTTTACTTTGCAAAAAGTTCTGTATCCCGTGCAGCAGTGACCATATATGAACTATGTTCTGGTCATTTTGGTTAAGGAATGTGTGACCCCCACTTTGGGTGGGCTATAAGACACAGGTGCAATCTCACCTTGTTAGACTCTGCTTTAGACTCTGCTTTGAATTTTACTGGACGCCGCCTTTAATCCAACTGTATAACCGACAATAAAAATCTACAGAACGATTCCCGTCCCTCTGCACCTGTTCTTCACACAACAGAACAGAAACCAGCACTTGTTAGCCACTTACAAATAGGAAGTGAGCATGGGTGTGCTTCTGGCTCCATTGACTCTGGCTCCAATTCACTTTCTATTGAAAAAACATCGCCCCTCTCTCTGTAACTGCTGCTGTCAGGCTCGCCATTTTGGTTTTAAAATGTTCGTATTAACCCGCTCTATATGATCCTGGTATTTTTATTTCATTATTGTGTCCTTAAATAAAGATATGAACATTAATATCAAACAAATCAGGTGCCTTTTTTAGATGAGGTTGTGCCCGTTAGTGTTAGAAACAGGTTTGATTGACAGCGTTCCTCTGTCCACTGCTAAACTAGAGGCTCTAACTGCTCGAGCCTCAATGAGCTTTGACATTTGACTGATGATGTACCCTGGACTGTACCATGTCATTTCAATCTTTTTCTTTTTACTTGTTGCACAATCCTACAAAATGCTGACTAAGTGAGAAACGGAAATTGCTCAAGAATTGAGGAAGTTTAACCTTACATAAACTTTCACTTCTATGCTTGTCGTTCCTAGATTTAGTTTTTATACCATTAACTATAATTCATTAGTGATGGGACTTTTAGCTCTTTTATGGGATCCAAATCTTTTGAATCCATTCCTTTCAAAGAGCCGTTCAAAAGACTGGCTCTTTTGCTATTTATTTGTATGACAGAAGCCAATGTAAGAACTCATTTTATCTATAAACTAATCACAGAGAGTGTTTACCCATTGATATAAATTTTATCTAGATAAAACATTGCGCAATAATAATAATTTAAAAACTGCTATTGTGACTTTTTGTGCACAGAGCTCTCCCTCCTGTCGCCTGCTCTGCTCCTGTGCCACAGAGTCTATATACAGTCTATGTTCTGGTCTGATTCTTCTGTCAGTTCAATGTTAATCTGTGTAAAAATGCATAAAAATGAGAAAGAAAAAGATGTGGTTCTTTTAAAAACTCAGACCAAACGTTCACGTTAAGGAACCGTTCAAAATGTCACAAACGTCACATTGTTATAATTCATGTTTTCCAGTTTTTCAAGTATGTTTTTCCTGACGGAGTGGACAGGGTTATTGTCAAAGTCACCTCGCACATGAAGTTTCCCTGCTCTGTCCTGTCCATTCAAGACATAAAGGTAAAACTTTACTACCTCCTGTGATACTGTGGTCCACATGTAGGAACACCCCAACACCACAAGAGGGCATGAATAAGTTTATTCATCAAGAAAGTGAAACTAAAAGTGGAACTAAACTAAATATACTTTTTCACACTACTAAACTGTGTATATGGTTAGCATTATCTACTGTCCCTAGTCATTTTTGGCAACTTTTAGCAACAAATTAGGTACATTTTGAGCTTTTTTGAGCTTTTCTAAATCGAAGTTTGGGCTGCCTTCAATGGACTCTGCCATTTCAAGTAGTTAGTGACATCACGCAAGACTGCCCTGGATACAGCCAGGTGTTTCTGATTACAAATACCTGGCTGAAGGGGCAGTTTGAAGTGTGGCTATCTGTTAGACTGATTACACTGTTCCTTATACCTCAAGACTCCACCACTCCTCCCCCCTCACTCTCCCCTTTAGTCCTCCAGACCCCGCCCCACACTCTCCTGTTTAGTCCTCCAGGTGCTGCCCAGTTTAGCAGCTCTATTTGAAATGTGGGCGGAGTTTGGGTGTTTAGTCCCACTTTAAAGGACACATATTATACAAAATTGACTTTTTTGTTGTTGTACCTGCATCAAAAACACACCTAGAGTTGTAGTTTGCTTCATTCAGAATCGTCTTTTCTGAGCACTCAAAAATGCTCAGTTTGAATCTTTCTCAGATTGTTGCGTCACAGGAAAAAAATCCAGACTACACAGTTTTTAAGCCCACGAACAATCTCCAGACTCATAGTGTGGTCAAATTGTGCCCACAAACACATTGCTCTGTTAGCATAGCATTTTAAGGGCTTTATTTATTATTTTTTTCCCGTTGTCCATTCCCCTTACTGACAGCAGAGGGAGCTCCAATGCTTAAACGTCTCTTTGGAAACAGAAGTGTAGTTTATATAATGTGTTTTCCAAATGCAGACATTATTTTAAACTAGAACATGTGAAATACTTATCCAATAGCATGTTTAAAGGGGAATTAGATCTACAAGAATGCGTAGTATGGGTTCTTTAATATGTTAACACTGTTATATTGATTCCTGTTTTTTCCAGTGCCCTGTGTATGACCTTGACAACAATGTGGACTTCACTGGGATGTTCCAGACTATTACAAAACTGGGTGCAATTACAGTTCAGGTAGGATTTTATTCATAAAAAGTCAACAGAAAAAACATTTGCATTCACATTGAGGCTTAAAGAGCATTTACAACATACTACTGGAAAATTGTACCAGTCTAATTGGACATGGATCCAGTTTTCCTTTTGTTTTGATTCCAAACATATTTTACTTATCTTAGGTAAATATTTAATTAGTCAAAGATGTATGATTTCTCACTCTGAAATGGCAGTCTTTCAAAATTATCAAAGGACACATGTTGCAAAATTGGCTTTTTTGAGCAATTTTGCCCAGATTGTTATGTCATAAGTCAAGATCCAGAGCTCTCCTGTTCTCTGCATTTAAGTCCATAAATCAACGCTGCACTTGTTTTGAGCAATTCTTCCGTCAAATTGCGTTCATCTGCGTTTATATTAGCATTTTAGCTAAGCTGCAAAAATCAGTAGCTTTTGCTTGTTTTTTTTCATGGTTATTCCCTCCGGCTTACAGAAGATGATGTGCTAACACTAAATCCACATAAGGAACACAGACTGATGCAACAGTTATACAGTTACAAAACAAGATATTCCAAAGCAAATGTTCTCAAAAGCATGTTTGAAGGCCAATAACAACCGAGCCAGTGCATCATGGCAGAATTTAGACAGCTCATTACACTTAAACTAAAGATTTGACTTTAGTGACATTTATCATTTTACTTCCTGGTTGGACACAGGCACAGATATATACATACATACAAGACATACACAGATATGCATAACCATTACCAAGCAATAGTGATGGGACTCTCGGCTCTTTTATGGAATTTATTTATTTATATGACAGAAGCCAATGTGAGAACTAATTTTAATAACAGACTAATCACAGAGAGGAACGACCAAGGCAAAGATCTGTTTAAATGGTTCAAACTGAGAGTGGGAGTGTGTTTACCCTTTGGAATTATGAAAATCCAAATGAAATGTTGCACTACAATAATAATCACTTAAAAACTAAGTGTTATTATGATGTCAATTATGTTTTTGTGCACAAATCTCTCACTCATGTCGCCTGCTTTGCTTCTGAGCTGATTGTTGCATTGGTTCAGTGTTAATCAGTGTAAAAATACATACAAATTAGAAAGAGAAAGATCTGACTCTTTTCAAAAATGAGCTCCAGATCCAACTGTTCAAGGAATCATTCAGGAAGAGCCGACTCGTTCACCAACATCACATCACTACCAAGATGTAAACAAGTGCTGATACTTGTCTACATTACAGAACAGTATAAAAGCATAAGTATAATATAGACTAATAAAAATAAATGACCAGAAGACCTTTATTTTGTTGAATAATTATTATATCTGTCACAAATATGTGCTCCTCCTGTAAATTGTTCTGGGTTTTAGATGGAAATTTGTAAACTATCCCACTAAACCAAGTCATAATCAGAAGAGAAAAGGAAGAATATATATTAAAAAAATCCTCTTTCCCTCTTATCTCTTTAGATTTCTTTATTTGTTTTATTACTTACCAACTGACACACACTTACACTCCCATATAAGAAGAACAGATGCCATTCTTACTGTCTTGTCACTCCCTTTAAACCTGGATGTATGCACTCCCTTTTCCCTCAAGTCAAAATGTCTCATGCTTTGTACTGTCTCTAATATCACAATAAAAATATAAAGTGATAGTCTATGTTATTTCAGCGTAAGGACTTTCCCGGTAACAGCTTCTATGTGGTGGTGGTGGTCAAATCTGAGGACACGGTGTGCGGTGACTCTACAGACTCCTCCACGATGGACACAGACCGAACCAAAGTCCTGGAAGTCGTAGTGTCCCCTTCACCCCAAAGTAAGGCAAGATTTAAAGGCGCTGCATTGGATTTTTTGTGTCTTAAAATCCTGAAAAACAACTAGTCCATTCTAAACATTTTGCAGTGGTCCAAAGTTATTCCAATGAGTTTATAACCGCTTTCCACGAGAGACCTAACAACAACTAGCATGCAAACAGCACACCTACTGATTATCGGACAATAAAAAGCTTTCTACTTTAATGCAGACAGTACATCACAGACTTATTTTGACCTCAAGAGCTGCTTATACAATATATCTGTACTGAGGCAAGACACATTTTCCCGAAAAAATGGGAAAAAATTGGGTACCGGCTCTTTAAGGATGTGACAGTTTGTGATTTTACAGTTTCTTTCTAATATCTATGATCTAAGGGTTGTTCAGACAATCAACACCCAATCAATACTAAAACCAGTATCTAAGTTTGAAATGGAGAAATGATACAAGAAATAAACAATAGGAAATCTGACCTTTCCTTAAAGTCCCTATATTACATAAAACTGACTCTTGTGAGCTTTAAGCCGTATTATAATCATGTTAGCGCTTCACAAACAGACCTGAAGTTGTGTTTTGTTTCATTCACACATGTTGGCGTAATCCTTTATTATTACTCTGTCGACATCTCCAAAGCTCAAAATGCTCTGTTCCACCTTGTGATGTCATGAAGTGATAATTTTTAGTTAACAGCTACATTTCACCTTTTGTTCCGCAGAGTTTGGCAATTCCAGATCTGAAATCATCCAAATGATTCTAGTGAAGATGTATCGAATTTATAAACACAGTGTAGCACTTCCTGCATCACCACATGACATCAGAAGGTGAAACAGAGTGATTTTTTTATTATTTGGTTGTTTGTTTTTTTTTTGTTTTTTGAGAGAAGAGCTCAGCCTGAATAAGCAGGATTTATGTTTTAAACAAAATACAACTCCAGGTATGCAAAAACAACACTAAAACATAGATCATAAAATAGTGTAGTATGAACCCTTTAACTTTTTTTTTTAGAATGGTGTCATTTTATATCAGAACTTTCATAAATCCACATGGTGATATTAAAGGGCCGGTACCAATATATTTTCAGGTATTTGGGCAAAATGTTTCTTGCTCCAGTCTATATATATATTGTGTTAGCAGGTCAAAATTGTTGTTCCCTGATTAAAAACATGCCTAAAGAGGTTTTAGATGTCATCCATGCATGTTTAAATAATTTAGTGATCTCTCCCGGGCGCTATTCAAAAACTTCTCATGGTTAGCAATAGTGCTGGGCGATATGGAAAAAATCATATATCACGATATGGATTATTTTATATCATGATACCAATATATATCACGATATGCCAGAATAAAGTATGTTTTCAGTTATTCTCTGAAAAGTTAGACAAAAATTTCATTGCTTACTTTTCTCCAACTTTATTTTGAAGTGACATTTAACTGAACTGTCACAAATGGGAAGCATACATTTTAGTGCAGCAGTATAAATGTATCGAATGAAAACAGCTGTGGCGGAGGTACAGTACAGGTAAAGTACAGGTACAGTACAGATACAGTACAAGTACAGTGTAGATACAGTACAGGTACAGTACAGTACAGTACAGTACAGTACAGGTACAGTACAGATACAGTACAGGTACAGTGTAGATACAGTACAGGTACAGTACAGATACAGTACAGGTACAGTACAGTACAGTACAGGTAGAGTACAGGTACAGTACAGGTACAGTACAGGTACAGTACAGTACTTACTTACAGTAGCCATTCCCACTCATTTAGTTCCATTGCAGAGATGGATCAAGGAATTTGACGAGGTCTTGAAAGTTGTCCTTCTCAACTACATACACAGAAGCCTTTACAAATGTAGCGTGAGATGGCTCATGTGATTTGTTTATGGCGCTGGGACGTTTTCTCATACGGCGTGTGAAAGACTGCTTTATCTTCGGCTGGCTACAATTTTTCTTTTCCCAACTTGCCCCCACTGTTCCACAACTTGGTTTAGTGCAGATTTTTTGGATTCTTATGTATTCTTTTTCATGGACCTTCTTTATCTGATAGAGGAGGTTTGTTGTATTGGTTGTTAGCATCGGCTAGTCTCGTAGCATAGTTTGCATATAGCCATCTTCTGCTCCGTGTTGGACCTCTTGAACCCAAAATGTAACCAAATCACAGATGTATCCCCTCTTTTTGGTAAAAGTGCTTCTACTTGGACTGCTTGGGTGCCTGTCTCTGTCTTTTGCAACTCCAGACATGAAACTTCAGCCTGTTGCGCATCTTTCATTCAGCACTCGTGAGGTCAGTAACGTAAAGCAGCAAACCCGTATGAGAATCAAAGAATCTAAAGCAGCGTCATGCTGCAAAACCACAAGACACAGTTTTTTTGTGAAAACTCTCTTTTTTTATTCTTCTTTATTTTCACTTATATAAACTTAGAGTATGCATAGTGACAAGACAACACTAATACAATCATCGCAGGCTATTTAATGATATATTTGCTGTAATAATTGATAAAATTAGGTTAGAAACAATAGAAATGATACAAGAGAAATGGCACAATAGACACTTTTCTATTGTCGCCACAATATGTATTGTCATATCGCCCAGCACTGTTAAGCAATAGGCCCACAAACCTACGTCATCCATAGCCTCTACAAAAACAGGATGCAAAACAATACACTACAACTTCACAAACCTGGTGCGATGTGCAGTAGTTTCATTAGTGGGATGCATGCTGATTGTGTTGTGATAGCGCTCTGAAGGTAGAGAGACCTGTTAATATGGTGTTTTGGGGGGATTTAGCATTTTCAAAACAGTAAAAAGTAGCATGGTGAGCTAAATATATATTTTTTAATAATATCAACATTACTGCACTTTTGTCTTCCACAGATGGACTGTATGCAGTTGTGATGGTCGTATTCTGTATCGGTTTACTCCTGTTCATCTGTGTGCCCATTGTAGTGGTGGAGTGTTTCACAAGCAGTAGGTTTTTTTTCTATTTTCTTTGTTCTATGTTTATCATAGACTGTATATATAAATGGACGTAGCTAACCTGCTAGCCGCCGTGTTCCAAATAGTAAGTGATCATGGGCGTGCTTCCAGCTCCATCAACTCCATTTCACTTCATACTGAAAAACTGTGGCTCCTCTCTCTGTAACTGCTGCTGTGAGCCTCGTCATTTTGGTCTTAAAATGTTCAAACTAAGCTGCTCTACATCCTGGTGGTTTTATTTCACTATTTTGGGCATAGATCTAGATTTGAACATTAATAACAAACAAATCAGGCGCCTTCTTTCCCTGAGGTCGCTCCCACTAGCGTTAGCAACAGGTTTGATTGTTCATTTATGGACATAATAGTGAGATAAACATACCAGGATCGTGTAGAGCGAGTAAATATAAACATTTTAAACCAAAATAATGAGCCTGAGAGCAACAGTTACAGAGAGAGGGGGTAGTTTCTCAATACAAAGTGAATTGGAGCCAGAGTCAATGGAGTCGTAATGCAGTGGCTAGCAGGTTAGCTATGTCCATTTATATGTACAGTCTATGTGGACAACAGATGGAAATGTGCATAGTGTTTAATACTATATGGTATATTTACAATGTAGTTACAGATGTTTAATATACACAGTTAAAAATAAAATAAATATGCAAACAGACATGGTCAACTACACACAAAATATAAAAGCCTTTTGTAGGCGCACTTTAACCCTCTGCTGCCACTGAATAAGTTAAATGCCATACTGTGGAATATTCAAGACACTTTAACTGTCTTTTAATTTAGTTTACTCAGTGATCTTTATTTTTTACAGAAAAAAGAGGAAATAGCATTTCTACGACGCCTCCAGCCCATGAAGAAACATTTGTATGAACCAACAGTTTATCTGATACTAGTTTACAATTATTCAGCTTACTCATTTAAAGCAAAATGAATACTCTGGCTAATGCACGTTTAAAAAGTTAAGTTTGTAATTGTTTGAATGTTAAGGTTTAAGTTACAATTGTATATTTTCTTCTTTTTTTTTTTCTTTCCAGGAAAGTCTCCAGCTTCAACCCATGAATATGGACGATGTGGTAAGAAGTTAACGAGATCTTTTATTTGTTACTTTTTCATCGATGCCTTTATGTGGCTCTTAAGTTCTGCTCTGACAGAAACTACTATAATAATACAAATGTTTTAGATTACACTTCAACAACTTTTTACATAATGAGAGACTATGACATTAAAGGTAAACCGTGCAACGTTTAACTGAGGTGAGCTGTCAGGAGCAGTTGGACCCATCCCCAGATTTTGAGCTAATCTTGGTAAAGACTACAGAGGGGCAAAAAAGTATTTAGTCAGCCACCAATTGTATAGGTTCTCCCATTTAAAAAGAGAAAGGCCTGTAATTTTCATAACAGGTTCACTTCAACTATGAGAGACAGAATGGGGGGGAAGAATTTAGGAAATCACATTGTAGGATTTGTACTGAATTAATTGTTAAATTCTGCAGTGAAATAAGTATTTGGTCACCTACAAACAAGCAAGATTTCTGGCCCTCACAGACCTGTAACTTCTTCTCTCCACTCGTTACCTGTATAAATGGCACCTGTTTGAACTCGTCATCAGTATAAAAGACACCTGTCCACAACCTCAAACAGTCAGACTCCAAACTCCATTATGGCCAAGACCAAAGAGCTGTCAAAGGAACCACAAACAAAAGTGTAGACCTGCACCAGGCCCCGAAGACTGAATCTGCAATAGGTAAGCAGCTTGGTGTGAAGAAATAAACTGTGGGACCAGTTAGTAGAACATGGAAGACACACAAGACCACTGATAATCTCCCTCAATCTGGGGCTCCACGCAAGATCTCACCCCGTGGGGTCAAAATGATCACAAGAACGGAGAGCAAAAATCCCAGAACCACACGAGGGGGACCTAGTGAATGACCTGCAGAGAGCTGGGGTCAAAGTAACAAAGGCGACCATCAGTAACTCACTACGCTGTCAGGGACTCAAATCCTGCAGTGCCAGACGTGTCCCCCTGCTTAAGCCAGGACATGTCCAGGCCTGTCTAAAATTTGCTATAGAGCATTTGGATGATCCAGAAGAGGATTGGGAGAATGTCATATGGTCAGATGGAACAAAAATAGAACTTTTTGGTAAAACCTCAACTTGTCGTGTTTGGAGGAGAAAGAATGCTGAGCTGCATCCAAAGAACACCACACCTACTGTGAAGCATGAAGGTGGAAACATCATGCGTAGGGCTGTTTTTCTGCAAAGGGACCAGGATGACTGATCCATGTAAAGGAAAGAATGAATGGGGCCAGGTAACCTCCATCAGTGCTCTAGAGGAGATCTGCAGGAGGAATGGGCCAAACTACCAGCAACAGTGTGTGAAAACCTTGTGGAGACTTACAGAAAACCTTTGACCTCTGTCAACAAAGGGTATATAACAAAGTAATGAGAAGAACTTTTGTTATTGACTAAATACTTGTTTTCCACCATAAGTTGCAAAGAAATTCTTTCAGACAATGTGATTTTCTGGATTTTTTTTTCTCATTTTGTCTTTCACAGTTGAAGTGAACCTATAATGAAAATTACAGGCCTCTCTTTTTAAGTGCGAGAACTTGCACAATTGGTGGCTAAGTAAATACTTTTTTGCCCCACTGTATATTAGCTGGAGGGTTTTACCTGTTGTCCATGTTTTGGGTTGATGAGGTAAACCTCCCAGGCACAGGGAGAACATGCAAACTCTACACAGAAAGGCCAGAGTGACCCAAGACTGACTTGTTTCGTCTCTCTCTGTATGATCTGGCTCCGAAGGATCCAGAGGTCCTCAGCAAAGCGAGTCTAACTTATCTTTGGTAAGAGTATGGCCTGTAGTAATCCTGAAACGTACTGGGACAGATTTTCATATTTGTTCTGTTTTAGGAACATTGCCACTATAGCCGTCTTCTATGCTCTGCCTGTGCTCCAGTTGGTCATCACTTATCAAACGGTCATGATTTTTACATTTTAACTAAATCAACACAATGTACAGAATAATACCTACATATTTTTTGTTATTTTAGTTTGCAAATGTGACAGGAAAACAAGATATCTGCTACTACAACTTCCTATGTGCCTATCCGCTATTAGGTCTGAGGTGAGGAAAGCTGACCTGATTTTTGCTCTCTTAAAAACACTCATTTTAGACATTTTGCAGTGTTCCAACATTATTCCTCACTGATCTTAAGCATTTAGAGAATTCTAATTACAGTGGTCCCTCATTTATTGCTGGCGTTACGTTCTAAAAATAACCCGCAATAAGCGAAATCCGTAAAGTAGTCAGCTTTATTTTTTACAATTATTATATAAGTTTTAAGGCTGTAAAACCCCTCACCACAAACTTTATACACTTTTCTCAGACAGACATTAATATTTTCTCACATTTTTTTAAAAATTGTTTAAACACTCTCAAAGTTCAAAACTTCATACATCTCTTCCCTCTTCCTTGACGATCACTTTAAATGTGTTGTTCACATGTCTCTGCTCCAGTGGTATCCACAGAGGCGTCTCTCTGTGCAGAGAAACACTTTTAAGTCCAAAGTGTTTCTGAAATTTGTCGGTGCAGAACGTTTCATCGACATTGTGGGTTTTGTTGGGGAGAAAACTTGCAAACATACAGCACTTCAGAGTCACACTGTGATCGAAAATTTATGTAAATGTGACCCTAATATATTGTCCTCTGCAGTCTTTTCAGGCGGTGGTTTGGTGGGTCACAGTTAGATTTCATATGATGTATTTTCTTGATGTCTTCTTTGCTTAAATAGACCAACACGGCAGGACTGTTATGGCTCGTCTTTATGCAACAACTTAACTCATCTCATCCGATCCGCGCCCTGTGCGTGGCAGGCAAATTGGACCAAAAGATGCAGAACTCGGGGGAAGGTTTACAGTGTTTATATACAGAAGTGACAAAATGTACAGTAACGAGGGTAGAGGGTAATGATGAGCAGGGACCAGTTACGAGCCAGGATCCAGGGGTGGAACGTGGAGCCAGAAGAGACGACGGTGCGAGCAGCAACGGGGCAGGGAGCAGAGTGCGAGCCAGGGTCTGGCGTCGTGGAGTGCAGGGACGCAGACACGGTGATCAGAGCCAGGACGAGGAGCAGGGTGCAAGGCAGGGTCCAGTGACGTGGAGTGCAGAGACAAGACAAGAAAAGACAGCACCGGGGCTGGGACGCAGGGTCGGAGCAGAGCTGGGAGCGAGAGAGCTGGGACGGTCCAGGAAACAGGATGTGGACACGCGGACGATCTGGCCCCGAGTGTCTGGTCCTGGCTCCTCTTATCCCTGGTAGGTGGCGATGATTGCACTGATGGGATTCAGGTGCGTGCGGGAGGAGCCAGGAACTCCGCCCAGCTCCAGACTCAGGCAGGTGAGGGGGGGAAGGAGCAGAACAGGAGGTAAAACATGGAACAGGAGTACAGGGATCATGACAGCGCTCCTCAAATGTGCTGTACCCCAAAAATAAGTAGGAACCAATATTATGAACAAAGTAAATAATGTATCCAACATAATATAATAAATAATATTCATTGTTAATAAAATAAGTACAAAGTAATAAACAAAATACTAATGACCCAAATAAATGTTAATACAAAAAAGTGGTGGGCCATCAGGGCCAGTAAGGCTTTCTCTGCTGGCATAAACATGCTCAGAAAAAGTGAATGTATTTTGTTTTATTTTCATAAATATGTAAACAAAAATATTCCTTGTTCCCTTTATGTCATATTATATCCACTTAGTTGAGTGGCTTCCAATGATGTTTATTGTGGGAGAGTTTTTATCCAATTATATTTCAGCTGCTTATGTTGTCAGGTAAAGTTCATTTTCCTGGGGCCTTCAGAGTAAACAGAGCACGCCCTGTCCACTGTAAGACACAGACACAGTCAGTTTCAATAGCCAATCAGATCATGATTCTGCATTTCAGGGTCAGCTTGAAGGCCTTACACAAACTGGACATGCACGTGGCCTGTGATTGGATACACATATGCATACACATTGGATATAGTGTGAAAGGTGGCAGTTTGCAGAATGTCAAACTAAACCTGGAGATCCAACAGCTATTGCTGTATTTATAACCCATAATGACTGAAGGAGGAGAAGAGATTGATCTGGTTGCAGATATACTTTCCATGTCATTTTCAATAAAAGCTGGATATTATGAGAAGAGGTCGGCCAACTCCTGCTCTAACTAACGTGTCCCAGCAAGGAAGAGGGTTTGTCCGTCATTTCCAGACGAGCAACCATGACCTTACCCGTAGTCACACCTTCTGAGAAAAGCTGCAAATTGTACTGTTTTTGTGCGGCTGGGCACTGAAAGCTACAGTGCATTTAAAAAAGTTTGGAGACACTGGAGCAGCTCAGTGACACGCAGGGAGCCAGAGCTCCACAGTGAAAGTGAGTTTATAATGTTAATAATAGCGTGACGCATTGAAGTCACCTCAGTTAAAACTGCACTAATGTGTAAGTGGGACGTCGCTGAAGGCCCAAGGGTCAAATGCATAGCCCGCCACTGTAAATAATATACGTCAAAGAAATCAAAGGTTACATAAATATGGCTGAACACATTTTGTACTGTACTTGAAACACTGCACGGAGGAGATTGATTGACAATGGTCTAGAGTCCCTTACCCAATCAGGACTCAGAACACAATGCACGTTCATACGTCGTAAAAAAAAGCATGCATCAAAAAAAATTCTGTGAAACAGCGAGACCGAGAAAGGTGAACAGCAATATAGTGTGGGACCACTGTATTCACCATGATGAGTGCTTTTCACCATTAGGGTAAATCTAACAACCACTAGCATTCTAATAGCGCACTTCCTGATTATTGGACAAAAGCTATATAACTTTATAACTTACACAGTAGACTTATTTTGACCTTAAGCGCTGCTTATACAATATTTCTGTGCTGGGGCAAGACAACTTGTGCTTAAACACATGTCCACTACCTGCTGGTCTCCATGGAGATGTCATGGCTTTGCTTACTGAGTTACAAATGCATCTATCTGAGTTTATTCAATTATAGTGTTTTTATGCCTTAAAGGAAACTCTGTATCATACACTTTCTTACTGGTTGAGGGGTCACCTCTTCACAGATAAGACCTGTAACTTGGCCCAGCTGCGCCACCTTGTTGCCTCCATGGAGATGAAGAAGAGATAAGCAGAATGCCATAATGTAGAACATTCCAGGCAAAGCACTAACATCTCCACTGAGCCAAGCAGGTGGCATACCCTCCATCAGAAGTGCTCCAGAGTGCACCTTTAACTTGATCTAACATGTGTACACCTCTGTGCCTTTAGTCGATTAATCAGCTGATGTAGTCTTAGTCTAACAAATTTTGTATTAGTTGATTAGTCATTTTATTTAGATCATAAGGATTTATATGGGACAACAGCAGAGAGAAGTGAGTGAGTTTAAGATTTGGTATCTGTTTGTAAAAAGGCAGATTAGATTCCAAGTTGAATCTGTCTTTATATAAAAAACATTGTTTCCTAGTACTTTTTTGCATAAATAGTTGTTTTTGCATGGTGTAGTTTTGTGAGTACAGTTTGGGTTAGATACAGAGATACGTAATAGTTTTGAGAGCTTTTGCCTGATCCTGAATCACCAATCGATTGACAGAACATGTCTTTAGTCCAACAAGAATTTCTTTAGTCGACAGCCATAAAAATCTGTGCTAAGTACTAATGAAAGCATGTTTTCACTTCTCAGCTCTTTCAACAACATCCTGAGTAATCTCGGGTATGGACTGTTGGGTTTCTTATTCCTCTGTATTGTGTTTAAGAGAGCCATCACACACAGGCAAGCTCTGGTCTGCAAGGACAGGAACGCTTTGGTAAGAAAACATTTGAATTTTCATATTTATTATCAATTAACAAGAAGTATTGTCTCATATATTGATACTTTGCAGCTGGTGTCATCAACATGGGGGGTTGATGTCTGATGTTCTATGACTCAAGTTAGACTTTAATGTTTAATTTGATTTTTAACACTTAACTGAAGAATGCATGTTTTTCAAGGTGTTTTTGAGCAATAAAATAGATGATTAATGCAGTCCATGGGTTTCAGGGAAATTAGGACCATTGCCATATTTAAAATTAAATTAATTGAGAATTTGAATGGGAAGAAGTCCTCAAAATGCATATAACAGGAGTCTGAAGCCCATGAATACTGCGGAACATTCCAGTCAAGGCATTAGTATCTCCATGGAGACCAACAGGCAGTGGTCCCGCCATCTGAAAATTGACACAATGCTCCTTTATCTTAGCTCTATCTTTCTTACAGGAGAACGGTATCCAAAAACACTTTGGCCTGTTCTACGCTCTGGGCATGGCTCTCATGATGGAGGGTGTGCTCAGTGGCTGCTACCACGTCTGCCCCAACTACACCAACTTTCAGTTTGGTAAGACTTTCACTACACTACACTATGTTACACTATGCAGTAGGGCTGTTACATTACAGGAATGTGGGTTGCCGGTTTCCTGTTCCAATGCTGAAATCCAGTTGGGTTAAACCCAAATGGACTCTCTGTGATCTGAACGGTCACTACTTAAACCCCAGCACCTGATCATGAGTCAGTGCTAGTGCAGCCTCTGCAGCTCAGTGAATGAATTCTGGAGTTTCTGAGCTTCACATGGGGTCTGTTCATAAAGTGAGAATGAAAAATGTGTCTGTGTCCTCTATCTGCAGGTTTAGGCTCTGGACACACGGGTTTGATTGTAGCCCCTCTTTTAGAACAGTGAAAACACCGACTGCACACAGAAATATTGGGATATTGTATTGTCAAACGTCTCAGAACAATACTATGGTATGGCACAACATAAATGAAATAAAAGCTCCTTCGTTTAAACACATTGTTTTATTGCAGCAACAGTTAAATGCAGAGGGACCATGGCTATGATCCTTTGCTCTGTTTCAGTGCAGGCAAATGAAGAAACAACTGTTCTTAAGGACTTTATATCTTAATTCTTGAAATGATGACAGTAGTTGTTTTACTTACATGTGAAACCAGAAATTTACATACACTATATAAAAAGACAGATATGCTTTTTTCTCTCACTGTCTCACATGTAATCAGACTAAACTTTTACTGTTTTAGGTCAATTAGGATTAGGATTACCAAGATTATTTCCATTTCCTAAATGCCAGAATAATGAGAGAAGGATTTTGGCCACTTTTGGTCCAACTGTGAAATATGGGGATGGCAGCATCATGGTGTGGGGTTGTTTTGCTGCAGGAGAGACGGGTGCACTTCACAAAATAGATGGCATCATGATGAAAGAATATTATGTGGAAATACTGAAGCAACATTTCAAGACATTGGCCAGGAAGTTAAAGCTTGGGCACAAATTGGTCTTCCACATGGACAATAACTCGAAGCATACTGCAAACTGGTTACAAAGTGGCTTAAGGATAACAAAGTCAGTGTTTTGGAGCGGTCATCACAAAGCCCTGATCTCAATCCTATTGAACATTTATGGGCAGATTTGAAAAGGCATGTGTGAGCAAGGTGGCCTACAGACTTGGCTCAGTTACATCAGTTCTGTCAGGAGGAATGGGCCAAAATTCCTGCTAACTATTGTGAGAAGCTTGTAGAAGGATATCCAAAACGTTTGACCCAAGTCATACAGTTTAAAGGCAATAGTACAAAATACCAATGAAATGTATGTAAATATCTGACTTTGAAGAAAGTAATGAAAAATTATTCTGGCATTAAGCAAATAGAAATAATTTTGGTAATCCTAATTGGCCTAAAACAGGAAAGGTTTAGTCTGATTTCATGTCAGACAGTGAGAAAAAAAAGTAGTAGTAGTAGTAGTAGTGTATGTAAACTTGTGGCTTCAGCTGTATGTGATGCTGTCCTTGTGTTTGCAGACACGTCCTTCATGTACATGATCGCTGGGCTGAGTATGCTCCAGCTGTACCAGAAGAGACACCCGGACATCAGTGAAAACGCTCATGCTGCGTACTGCTGCCTGGCTCTGGTCGTCTTCGTCTCTGTAATCGGAGTGGTCAGTCCACTATTACACTTGTAGCACATCAAGTACATGGACTCCTTCTGAATGTGCTGCTTTACATTGGCAGGTTTTGGGAAAGGACAGCATAACATTTTGGATTATTTTCTCACTCATTCACATTTTGGCCTCTCTCTTTCTGAGTGCACAGCTCTACTACACAGACACATGGAGAGGTACAATACTTAATATTATTGTGTACTCAAAATCATGAAAACTTTAAAGAACTGGGATTATGCTATTTTGCATGTGTCCTTTAAAAAGTCCAATTATTAAAGTCTTTAAAAGAAAATAATACATTAAAAGGTCCAGCACACCATTTGTTTTTATAGTTGTTTTTGAGTAGAAATCTCTTATTGTACAGGTCTAATAAAGTAAAACATAAAGGCCATGTAACATTACAATAGCACAGTTCTTTTTCTCTGATGTTGTATTCTGTTGCACTGATGGCTGTATTGACTATATATTTACACAGGTTGTATCAGACAGTGTACCTGCCCCATATACATAGTAAGTGGACTGAAATGAATAATATTCATTGCTTTTAATGAAATGGACTCCTTATCTCCTAATGCCACTGTCTGGAATACTGTGCTGTCTCTTTTAGCATCGATTGGTTTTCCTTGTGGTGGCAAATGTTGGCAACTTCTGTCTGTAAGTAGATTTCTTTTTATAATCCTCAGGTTTAAAGTAAGGCAGGTTTATATGTGTAGCACAATCCATACACAAAGAAGTTGAAAGTGCTTTACAGAATAAGAAAGACATTAAAATCACAATCCTGCTGTAATCACAGGACTAAAGCACGAGGCCGGTGAAGTCCTCAGAGTGTGAGATGTTTCATGTGGCACTAACAGGTTGGAGATGTACTTGGTGCTAGGCCATGGAGACACTTAAACAGCCTGTTCACTGGTCTCTCCATACAAGCAGTAAGACAGCTGCAGATCCAGAACACTGCTGTGGTCCTGGTTTAGTCCTAATTCAGGTCCAGCCTCCAGAGTCAGGACTAAACATGGGGAATCAGTGTTTCAGTTTTATGCAGCTAAAACCTGTAACAGTTTTCCCGAAAATGTGAGACAGACCTCTACTTTGACCATGTTTTAATCCAGGTTCAAAACAGTTCGGTTTATCTGTGCATATGACTGAAAGGTTTTTATTCTGCATTTTTCTCGTTTAATGTCAATTTTATGATGATTATTTATATTTTTGATTTGTTTGTATTATGACTTTAACACCTTTCTTATTCTGTACAATTCTATACATTTGTGCATTTGTACAAACTTGTCTTGTTCAGAAGCAGAGATGCTGTAAAGTCTATTCTCTGAGCCACAGGAGCCAGAGACCGGAGCACAGGACATATGTGTGAAGTACTTCCTGGTTCAAGTCAGGACCCGGGCAGCTGTCTTTACAGTTACTAAGTTTACATGCAAAGAGAACTCCGAGTGTGCTAAACAACCCAATTCAAATCGTCTTTGCAATAAAACCTGGTCAGACCACTCTTGTCAAAGTCTATAGCAGGTCAAAGGATGGAATAGGTGTGAACGGCTATGAGACATTCAGGGGTGTCTAGTAATTAAACCTGAGCACTAAAACTTTGCTGCTAATATTGCTAATAAAACTTCACATTTGACATTTACGTTGAACTTTGAAGCTCAGGTAAGTTTTCACTTTATCTTTAACGTAGTCAAACGTAGCAAACAATGAAACATGTGCTTGTCTGCAGTACAGGTATTATAGTCATCACTGCTGACCCAAAACAAATGAGTACTGACTGAAATGATGTGCAAACACATAATTAATACTTTCCTGACTGTTTCTTACCTCATACAGTTGAATGCCTCTGCATCTAATGTAAATCGAACTGCGCTGTTACCTGCAGTGGGCATCCACATATGTATTGGCTTCTCTATATGTGTTATTAAGATCTTTAAGATTCAACATACAACACCTCAGTTGTAGTTGTCAGGTTTACATGTATTTTGAAACATTTATTTATATTGGACTGGGCCAGTTTTCCTGGTGTGCATGTAAACAAAGTGACTGACTGAAGTTTTGACTGACAACATGAGACAAAAACTGTATTCTTTCATTCTAACTGTTGTGACAGAGCTGGCTATGGAGTCATTAAGAGACCAAATGACTTTGACACGCACCTGTTGGCCATCGCCATCTGTAACCTGCTGTTGTATCTCTTTTATTACATATTCATGAAGGTAAATGTGATTTTGAATGCTTCCTATGGTCTATGGTGTGATACTGGGCAAACACTGTATTTTTGGTGTATTTTCAGTTGTGGAATGGAGAGAGGATCACCAGGCTGGCCATCGTCTGTATTGTCCTCACCCTGATCTTTTGGGGGTGTGCGATCTCCTTTTTCCTCCAAGGTCTCACCACGTGGCAGGTTAGTTTCTTACCCAAAAAAATTGACCTTTTAATCCAAAGTCGTGTTCTCCAAGCCTCAAAAATGCTTTATTTGCATTTTGTCAGTTTAGCTGGGTCACAGGTAAAAATCTGGACTTCTCCTACGCAGCTTTTAAGGCCATAACCCATCACCCGACTCATTCTGTGGTCAAACTGTATTCACAACAAACCCATGGCTCTATTAGCATAGCAGGCACACAGGATAAGGACCTCATGTGTTTCCTTTGCCATTGTTCATTCCTGTTGCTGACAGCAGAGGGAGCTCCAGCATCTAAATGCCTCATTGGAAACAGAGGTGTAGTTTGTATATGTGTTTTCCAAATGTAGACATTACATTAAATGAGAAATACTTGTGACCAGGTGCAGGGCTGTAACAGTGGCCCATACTGAGAGCGCTGGGACAGGCTGAGGCTGACACTGTGCTCTGGAAAGTGTGTTTGACAAAATAGACCACGTGCTCTACAAAACTCTTCATAAATGTTAATGGGTTACATAATGATATTTTTATAGGAAATAATTAATTTAATTTTATAGTGACATTTCATCATAGTAATAGACTACTAGCAAACTCAAGAATAGAATAGAATAAAGACAACATGAATGAAAGCCGCAGTAGCCCTAGTAAAATACATTAAATACAAAAATAAATTAAAAAAACACCTAGACTAAACTTCCATTTACTCTGTGTTTTATTGTTAAAAAAATGGCTTTGTGACATTTTTGAAACCTACATTTGTATTTTTTTTGGTAAATACAGAGCAGTGGGCAGGGATAAGGCCTCTCAAGTTTTAAATGCAGGACATTACAGGATTACTCAAACATGCATGAATGAAGGGAAAATACATTCATAACACGGTTAAACACTCAGAAAAGTCAGTTTATCTATTTATAGGATGTGCCAACAGTATGGCCCATTGTTTACTGCGATGTCTGCTCTCACTGAGCTCTGCAAATTTTCAACCCAGAAATCAGTGGACTTGTCTCTTTTATTAAGTCAATTTAGATCATATTGCTCCCTCCTTGAACTGCCACCTTAATGTGATGGAAGGGTTTGAGCACTCAGTGGTAGGGTCACCCATGGAAAACAGGTCATAGGTGACAGGCCACAGGATCGACATGGAGTCATCCTCCCATGGATCCACAACCTGCAGAAAGATCCGTAAGGGGCCGGTGCAGAGAAATCTGGATGGCAGTTTAAGGTGGAGGACTTGGTGACCGGATCTCTGGGCACAAAAACTGGCTCTAGGGACTTGTAATGTCATCTCACTGGAGGGAAGTAGCCTGAGCTTGTGTGGAAGGTTGAGCATTACCGACTGGATAGAGTCTGCCTCACCTCCATGTCTTGGGCTCTGGAAAGTGACTCCTCTAGGGGGATTGGGCTCGCCAGGTTTATGGAGATGCCCACGGGGAGAAATGGCTGAGATGAGCTTGCTGCCTCTCCCCTTGGGCATTGTGTTGGAGTGTACAGCAGTGAACAAGAGGGGTGTGTCCTTGTGCCTTTGAATCGGGGACAGGTCTCTCACTGTTGTGTCAGCCTATGGGCCACACTGCAGTGCAGAGTATCTGGTCTTCTTGGAGTCCTTGTGAGGGGTACTAGACAGTGCACCATCCAGGGATTTGGTTGTTTTACTGGGGGACTTCAATGCCCATGTGACGTGACAGTGGCACCTGTAGAAGGGTGATGAGGAACGGCCTGATCTGAACCCGAGCGGTGTTCTGTTTTTGGACTTCTGTGTTAGTCACAGTTTGTCCATAATGAACATCATGTTTAAGAACAAGGGTGTCCATCAGTGCATGTGGAACCAGGACACCCTCGATGAAGCACGATGACTGTTATTGTGTCATCTGACCTTCGGCCACATTTCTTGGAGACCTGGGTGAAGAGAGGGGCTGAGATGTCAACTGATCACCACGGTCAGTTGGTGGTGAGCTGGATCCTCTGACAGAGGAGGAAGCTGGAAAGAGGTGGGGAGATGTTCCACAAGAAGGAAACCCCAGGTAAGACCCAGTACACATTAATGACACTATGTCTCTCGGCTGGTCTGGGAACACATTGGGGTCCCCCCAGAGGAGCTGAAGGAAGTGTTTGGGGTGGGGGAAGTCTGGGAGTCCTTGCTTAGGCTGCTGCCCCCACAACTCGGCCCCAGATGAGCGGAAGAAGATGGATGCAGATCAGAGTTGCAATTTGAAATGTTATGTTGCAATTTGAAATGTTATATTAAATTATAATATAATGATCCACGGGTGTTAAATATTATCACTAGATAGACACAAGCACAATATGTCTTCTTTAATGCATTTCTTCTTTCCCCATTCAGAAAACTCCAGCAGAGTCACGTGAAAATAACAAAGACTGCATCCTATTGTCTTTCTTCGATGATCATGACATCTGGCACTTCCTATCCTCCATCGCCATGTTTGGATCATTTATGGTATGAACTTACAAAACACTTAGTACAATGTATTGTTTGTCTCCATGACATACTGTGGAACATTACAGGCAAAGCATTTCCACAGACACAAGCAGGTGGTCAACCCTCCATCAGAAAAGCTAGCGTTAACAACAGGCTTGATTGACAGTGTTGCTAAGTTGTATAGTTGTAGTTTTTAGATTTATGATTTATTCATGTGGTACTTTTAATTGAGTAATCTTCTGCTCCAGAATCTTAGAGTATTTCAGCCACCACTGGAATTATATATGTTTTCAATACTTTTGCCTAGCCTACTACTTCCTAAATATAAACTTTGAGATTTTTTTTTTTAATGCTAAAAAGAGCAAACATGAACCCCCGACTGCTGGAGGTGGGATGTACTCAGTTACATTTACCTGAGTAACTTTTGACAGAAATATTACTTTTCAGAGTACTTTTCTAGCAGCATACTTTTGTTTCTACTTGAGTAATATTTTTTATTGAACTAACAGTACTATTACTTGAGTAAACGTTTTGGTGACTCTTCCCACTGAGTAATTCTACAAGTGAGTAATGAAATGATTTGAACACTTCTGCTCCGCTTCTTTACACATGATTAAGTTTGTCTCATTTTTGCATGTATCCATTACTTAGTGTTTTGTCCTAAATCCTAAATTCTAAATCAAATGTTAAGTCCTGACAGTTACTCATTAGGTTACTCTTACTTGAGTAGTACTTTTCGCAAATACATTCTTATTCCTAGTTGCGTAATTTCTTGGGCCACTTTTTGTACTTTTACTTGAGTAATATTATCTTGAAGTAACCTTCCTCTTACTTGAGTACAATTTTTGTCTACTCTACCCACATCTCTCGACTGCACTTAAATTGAGGAATGATTCTCCATTTGAGATATTGAATTCATGTAATATAAATGATTAAGTGTGTTCTGTCTTCATTCATAGGTCCTGCTGACCGTAGACGATGACCTCGACACGGTCAAAAGAGACAATATCCCCGTTTTCTGAAGTGACCTCCTTTCAGTTATTCCACACTTACCTTATGCATTCAGAGAATTCTAATTATTATTTTAAAATTTATTGATGATTTTACTGAGATGCTTTCAGTCATATGCACAGACATTGATGGTTTAGTCATTACAGGTGCTGTTAATGCACATGTGGATAATGTGTTTGACAGAAACACTAAAGAGCTCAGTTCTGTCCTTGAAACCTTTGATCTGACTCAGCATGTCAGCGAGCCCACCCACAACAGAGGACACACTCTGGACCTGCTCATCACAAAAGGCGTAAATATTTCAAATGTCAATGTGATGAATTTTGCTCTGTCTGAGCCTTTCTGTGTCTTTGTTGACCTGTCTGTTATTCCCAAACCAGCGGTTGGTCCTGCAGTTGTTCGAAGGAGACACGTAAATGATAAAACAGGTGCACTGTTCATGGAAATGATACACTTTGAAAATGCCCCATGTTCTGTAACTTCAAGTGTTTGGAATGTTCTGAACACCATTGCCCCGATGAAGATTAAAATGGTTAAAGATAAGCAAAAAGTGGAGGAATGATGACTCGGTCAGGGCACAGAAAAGTGAGTGCCGGAGGGCCGAGCGGGAATAAAGCAAGTCAAAGCTCCAGGTTCATTATGAGATTTACAGAGAAAAGATGCACATGTACAACCACAGTTTAAGTAGAACAAGGGAGAGACTAGGTGGGCATCTCTGGTAGGGCACTAAACTGGTTCAAGTACTATTTAGAAGACAGGGAGTACTTTTTTGAAATTAGAAAAATGTGTCTCAAATAAAATGTCCCTGACTTGTGTTTTATGCGGCTAAAACCTGGAACAGTCTTTCTGAAGATGTGAGACAGGCCTCTACTTTGACAATGTTTAAATCCAGGCTCAAAACAGTTCTGTTTAGCTGTGCATATGACTGAAAGGATTTTATTCTGCACTCTTAATTTTGATTGATTTTGATTGATTGGTTTATTGTATTTTTGTACGAATTGTGCTGTACAAATAAACTTGCCTTGCCTTGCTTTAATGTGTTCAATAAGTTTGAGTTTTGTTTTTGACGCTCTAAACCCTGCCTCCCTTTGCTCTCTACACTCTGTAACTCTCCCTTCAGAGCACTGTCACAACACAATCAGCATGCATCCTGTGAATAAAACTCCCACACACTGCATCAGGTTTGTGAAGTTGTAGTGTAGTGTTTTGTATCCTGCTTTTGTATATTGTATATAACAAATTGTTGTGCAGGAGCCAAGCTTGTGGGTTTTGGGCAGAATTGTACAGCTAAGCATCAGGAGGGTTTGAACAGAGTCCAGGAGAGATCACTAGATTACACAAACATACATGGATGACATGTACAATCTCATTAGGCATGTTTTTGATGAGGGAACAATGTTTTAACACCTTGGGATAAGTATTGTCTGCTTTTGGAAAATACACTTAATAAACTACACCTCCATTTCCAATGAGGTATTTAAGTGTTTGAGCACCCTCTGCTGTCAGCAATGAGAATGAATCATTTGAAAATTAACCATTGAAGTCCTTATCCCCCGCGAATGCTATGCTAATAGAGCCATACATTTGTTGCAAACACAGTTTGACCATAGAATGAGTCCACCGATGGTTTATGGATTTAAAAACTTGGCAGAAGAAGTTTGGATTTTTACCTATGACGCAACAATCTGGGCATCTGAACAGAACATTTTTGAGTGCTTAGAGAAGACCACATTAGATTAATGGATTAATGAAACAAACATGAATGAAGCAAAATGCAACTCCACGTGTTTTTGATGAGGGGGCCAACAATATAACAATTCAAATTTTGTATAATACATGTCCTTAAGATTAGAAAGGGTGCTATACCAATATTGATCAAAAGCATGATTAAATGCCAATTAAAGCTAGAAGAATTTAGCTTTATATAATCACAGCTTTATAATTATGACTTGGTTTGGTGGGATAGTATCCATGGTAATTATATATCATAGTTTTACACCCGTTAAGTGTCAGGTGTTGAAGGTGACTGCTGCGATGTGAGGAACGCTATGAGTGACATCTCACTCCCTTAGTCCACTTCTTTATACAGACTATGGTTAAGTGATACGGACTTGAAACCAGGCTCAACCTCGGTCTTGCGTTACTTCCCTGACTGGTCTAATTGCACCACTTCCATAAACAACATTACTAAAATCAAAGCTATTTCTAATATGTTTTCTGCCGGTGTTGAACATACCAGCAGGTCTCATATGGATGTGATCACGGGCATCAGGATGCTTGACCCCCACCTATATGTCCCCCCCGTGATGAGTTCACACTTGGCTGCAGTATTGAGGGATTGAGGTGTCAAGGATCAGAGCTGAGGATCGTTTTACAGAGAAACGTGCATGACCTCAGCCACATGGAAGCGATGAAAAAAAAAAAAAAAGGACCCAAAGGCAAATCTAGAATCTTAGTCTTTAGTTTGAAGGTAAATTAATAAAATGAAACGTCTCAAGATATTATCAGACTGGGAAGTTTACAAGCCACAGCTGACCTAGGGCAGACTGATAAAATCACGGCTGCCTTTCTGCAAGTGAAATAATCACCATTAAACAGAATCCAGACACATTAACTCAGGTAGGATGAAGTGTCTTGCCCAGAGACACCATATCAGTGATACCAATAGTAGCGAACATGGCTTAAATAAAGTACATTAGCAAGTGCAATATTCCAACCTCTATTAACTAAATAAGTTACTGAGAAAACGTTTTGTGCTAAAAGGTAACTCTAGCAACTTGTACATTGAGTAGTTTTTTTTTTTTTTTTACTCTATACTTTATCTTAAGTACAATTTTGGCAGCAGTTCTTGTAATTTTAATTGAGTACATGTTTTGGCATGTGACTCTATTTTACTTTTTGCTCTTTCCACCACTGCAGATAATTATTATATTATATTGTAGTAAATTAGTATGTACCTCTGAAATGTGTCTGGCTCAATGAGAGCACTTGTATATCAACATTAAAGGGCCTCTGCCTAACTTTTATAACTGCTAGTTCAGGAAAAAAACAAAACTTTTGCAGTAGATTGTAAAAGCACCAACGTATTTATGAAAAATAAAAGACTTGTCAGACAATTTTATCCAATCACAGATATTGTTGCATGAGAGCCACAGGGAAACAATGATGATTATAGTTCATTCTGAAATATGTTATTTACTTACATTTTTAAAATGTCAGCATTTCAAAACAGTAAAGCAGAAGTAAGGTCGTTTTCGCACTACTACTAATGAGGTCAATGTAAAAGAACATTCAGTCCGAGAGCGGTGCTTGGGCCAGTGTGAACCAAACGGTCACACTCTGGACCACAGTAACCAGCTGGTCCAAGAGCGTCAAACGGCCCTACTTGAACACTTTTTAAGTCACTCACTTCATTCACGCATCAAAGACACTCAAGTTTGTGAATTTGGTTGCGTGAGTAACTTGGCTCTGTACGCTCTCTACATTCCAGAAAGATCAACTGCAGCAGCGCAATGCATCCATTTTCATTTTGAAAAATGGCGGGTTTGGACTACATTCAGCAAACATCATTTTTTACTTGACCTTCGCACATTGGTCATTTAATACATATGTGTATATTTAAAAATATTAATTTTAGAGTTTACGTAAATGAACCGAGCTGTGTCAGTAGAGTCGAAGACCACAGGAGTCATACGGCGCTCTCCAGTGGGTTAAGTTAGATGTCATCTCTTTTTAATTGCTGGATTGTGCTGATTCATAAGTGCTGATTTGACAAAATTTTATAATGTTTAATTGTATATAAGGGTTTTTTTGTACACTACCCAAAAAAATAAATTACGATTTCACAATATACCAGTCCCAAAGGACAGATATTTACCTAAATGATATGATTTATTTCAAACCTGCAAACCATACTATTCACATGATCCCTGATTGGTTAGGCGCAGAAAGTTCAAAAGTTTCAACTCTGACATATTCTCTGCTTCAGTCATCTGCCCGTTTGGTCCATTCACGTCTACACTTGATTCGCACAGCTCGATTTGCTCAAAACATAGAACTTTTACTCACGCATCAATGCAGTGTACACAGTCACTGGGTGTGAGTTGGGTTAAGTGTCTTGCCCAAAGATACAATGACGCGATTCATCTGTGTGAGCTGGAATCACACCGATGATGTTTATGTCTAGAGCAGGATTTGAACCGGCAACCTTCGGATCATCAGAGGACAAACACGCAAGACTCTTGAGTGAACGTGACCCAAGCAGCTGCCATCTTAAAATCTGTCTTAGTTTACTGTCGCTAACGTGCATTCAGACGGGTTGTTGTCAGTCATCTATTTTTTTTCATGGAATAGCAACTTCCAGGGTCCGTCCTTGTCTTTAACATACAGCTAAAAGCAAAAAAGTTCGTCCAACCTTTTCCAGATCGCGTTGGAGAAAAAAACTGCACTTGTGAGGAGAACGATCGGACCCAGCTGGCGGCAACACGCACGACATCACGAATCGCTCAAATTCCACAAGCTAGTCTCCATTAAAGAGGTTTATATGGTCCAATACGATTACATGCAGTGTGCCAATGGAGGGCTTTGAAGGCTGATCAAAGCAGGTCTGTACTGTTGTGTTTACAATGGTGAGGACCTGATACGGGAGCTGTTTACATGGACCATGGGAGTAATCTGGTTAGAGTCACAAACAGTTAGAGTGTGGAGAGAAACGTGGAGCAGAGCAGGCAGAGGATATCTATATCTGTTTATGTATGAGATGTTCAAAGATGCACCATGTAACTTCTCTGGTGGAGGGTCTGACAGCCACCTGCTTGTCTCCGTGGAGATGCTATTATGGCTGGATTTTGAAAGACATGACAGCGTTCTGGAGGCATATACGTTCTTGGGTCTAGTCACTAATAGAAAAGATCAGCTTCAACGTAAGCTTTTTTGGTGTTTCATGCTAAAGTGCCTTCAATCTGGTAGTATGACATCATTACAATCTAGAAATCTGAAGGAAAAAAAAGAAAACAAGCTTTGCCAGGAATGCTCCACAGTTTGGCATTTAATCAACTTTGCATTTATTCAATTACAGGTGTTTTTATTGTTTTAAAAAAATACCTTGAAAAACTGCGTGTGGGGATGCCTCTGCACAGATCTAACTTGTAATTTGGTCTAGTGGTATCACCTGCTTGTCTCCATTGAGATAGACAAATTTAATCCAATACTGTGAAACGTCCCAGGAAAACTATAACATCGCCATAGAGACAAGCAAGCGATGGACCTTCCATTAGAAAAATTACACAGTTCACCTTTACACAAGCTCAAACATACAGTCAACCTCAAAAACTGGTCCTATTATAGTAAAAAAAAAAAAACTCAGTACGATCTTCATCTCTCCTCTAATGAATTATATTGTATAGTATTGTCATGAAGGCCACTAACACCGGGAATATGCTACACACCATGAACCAGGACAAGGAGGAAGTGAAATCATAAATTTAACCAAAATTATTATTATTATTATTATTATTATTATTATTATTATTATTATTATTATTATTATTATTATTATTATTATTATTATTATTATTATTATTATTTATTTATTTATTTATTTATTTATTTATTTATTTATTTATTTATTTTTTTTATTCTTTAAAGCAATGTCTTACATGAAGGTAATTATGCTAAAATGAAATGAGAAATCTAAGCTGTCATAAGCACTTGAACATGAATGAAGTGAAATGAAAAAGTGTGTCCAAACCATCGACTGTATATATAAATGGACGTAGCTAACCTGCTCGTCGCCGCGTTCCACATAGGAAGTGATCATGTGCTTCCGGCTCCATCGACTCTGGCTCCAATTCACTTTACATTAAGAAACTGTCAGCATTCTCTTTGTAACTGCTGAGCCTCGTCATTATGGTCTTAAAATGTTCGTATTGGCCTGCTCTACATAATCCTAATGTTTTTATTTCACTATTGTGTCCGTAAATCAAGATATGAACATTATCCAAATCCGCCCCATAACCGCTAGCCTCGATGAGCTTCATTTGACCGGAGCTGAACGCTGTGGGTGACGTCACACTCACTTAGTCCACTTCTTTATACAGTCTATGGTTCAAACTTTTGACTGATAGTGTAAGAAGACTGAGCCATGAGAACATATCTGATTTGTAGCCCACAGTAAAAGGTTTTGATGTGAAGATTTGAATCAATCCTATAAATGTTTTATGGTTGCACGCTACAAATTAGTTTTCAATTTGCGATGTCTGTCCAGTTTGTCAAGTACGATATATGCTCTTTTAGCTTGTACAGCGTCTGCGTCCTCAGTCTGTTCCACATTTGTAAATTTGATAGGTTTTATACAAATGTTCTGTCAGTCTTTGGTACATTTACTGTAGTTCAGAGCTTTTATTTGACATGTTTGACTCTCAACATGTGTGAGTGATGCTAACAGAAAGACCAGTTTACATGTCCGTGCTAATGCTAATGGCGCCATCAGAATAAATCACTTCTCTGGAGGCTTTCTGCACACATTTATTTATGTTTGTGTAAAAATAATGAGCAGAGTGCAGGATGTGTGGAGAAAATATTATTCAGTGTTCAGGTTTCAAATCCAGCATTTCAGATCAGCGTGTTCATTTCCGACCTCAAGGCTATTATCGTACATTATTTTTTAAAAATCTAATTATTATGCAAAATTGACAAAATCGTTGAGCTTTTAGACATACCTGGAGTTGTATTCAGCTTAATCATGCTTGTTTGATGAACCTTGTTTAGTTTATGGTCGCTGCCTCTGAACACTCAAGTGATACGCAATTTGGAATATTCCAGGACAGTTACGTCACAGTTAAAGGGCCCATATTACACTATGTCTACTATAATGTTGTTTCCTCATCACAAACAGACCTGAAGTTGTGTTTTGTTTCATTCACACATACTTAACACACAAACCCTGCATATTTAGGCTGAGTTCTCTCAAACAGAAAACTCTCTGTTCCACCTTGTGATGTCATGTGGTAATACAGGAAGTGCTCCACTGTGTTTGTAAACTCCACACATCTGCACTTGAATAATTTGGATAATTTAAGCTCTTGCAATTGCCAACATTTACTGAACAAAAGGCAAAAGTAGCTATTAACCTTTTTACTACCACTTCAAGACATCACAAGGTGGAGCAGAGCATTTTGAGCTTTAGAGATGTAACAGACTAATAATAAATAATAAAATGTTACTCAAACATGTGTGAATGAAACAAAAACACAACTCCAGGTCTGTTTTTGATGAGGCAACAGCATTCTAACATGACTTAAAGCTCACAGGAGTCAAGTTTGCGTAATATAGGACCTGTAAGTCTAGGTCAGTCTGCTGATTGATTACACTGGGTTACAAAAAAAACATTTTTGAAAGCTGTCTGTGTTTTTTCAACTGAATTAGTACCATTTTGCACCGCTGAATCCAAAAATGATATCCATTTTTCTCAGTCAGGTCAGGTTTTTATGCTAATTTGATTTTGAAAAATCCGATCTTCTGACTAAATTGATTACAATTTTGTGACATTATCAGTTGATTTTCTTTAATATTTCTCATCCAAAAAATGTTTTAGGAGATAAAAAATAGTTTTCTAACAGAATGTATTAATTAAATGTTACGTTGTGTTAATTGATAAAGGTAAGTACATGTAAATTGGAACGTTACGTCATCATCATTATCAATTCAGGACATGAACTTCTGTTTCTATGAACCCCTTGAATGCTCAGCAGCAGGGATGTCTCTCTTCAGAGTCCAACAGTAATCAGCCATCATGACTGCATCCCAGCGTCCCTGATACCTGGTCTCCATCTCTTTTATGTGCTGATGGAATCTCTCCACCTGCTCATCACTCAGTGATCCCAGATTCTCAGGAAACCTGAACATTTAGCTCCTTTTGGGAAAAAGGACGTGGAGCATCATCATTAAAACCACACTGGAGGAATCTTTGTCACTGATGTCAGGAACTTCTACAAAGACAGGTACTGGAATTTCATCACAGTGAGCTACAGGACGACGTGCTGATTCATGGTCAGGATACTTGAGGCTGCTTCGGTTCTTTCTGTTGATCCCAGTCACATCAATAGCCCAGAAGTAGCTATTGATGTCGGCTCCCTCCAAACCATGGGAATTCCAAACTTCAGACAACTCTTCTTGCCTTTAGTCCACTGACGCAGATACACGGTGCATGAGTTGCGTGCACCGAGTGTGGCGCCCAAGCTTTATCTTGGTCACCAAGTTTAATACCAAAATAAGCATGGTAAGCACGCTTTATGAAACTTGTGACTTGATTCCTGTTAGGAACATTGGTGTATTCACCACAGAATATGTCAGGCTTATTTTTGCAAGATCTTCCAGTCGAAGCCATTTCATTCACTTGTAATATAAAAAAAACAATTAGTCATAAATTGGCACATGCAAAATCTTCAGAATTTGTTTATAGCGAGAAATATAACAGAATTTTGCATCATATGATGTGAAAATACTCATACATGTAAACAAAATCATCCAAAAACAAATATGTAGCTTAGTTCAGAAAGTTGACCTGATTGAGCAAAACCAATGTGATTTTTGGATTCAGCACATCAAAATTATCCTAAATCAGCTAAAAAATCTTAGACAATAAATTTAGTGTTGACCAGTGTTATTTGACTAAAACGGGGTGTGGCAAAAGTTTTTCAGTATCTACGATCTGACTAATTATCTATCACAAAACTACAGCTGCAAATGAGTTCATGCAAAACCTACTATGTAAACAAAATGTACTAAGAAATGGTATATTAAAAGAGCATCTTCTTTATCCAATACTAATTCTCTCCGTTACCAGTAGATGGCACTGTAACCCCAGTATACGACGCACATCTATAGAAATAAGGTGTTCTAAAAGTTCTAAATCATGAAATATCAAAGCAAAAAGCGTGTTTAAAGGCCAACAACTGTACAAATAATGCATCATACGTGCTCTTTCAAAAAATAGATTGTACATTATTCTTTTGTGCAGACCATTCTGAGAGTGACAGCAGCTCAAAGGGTAGAGTGCTCCTCCACCATCTCGTAGGTTGGCAGTTCCACTCCTGCCCTGAAGTACATTCTGCCATTGTGTCCTTGATCAAGACACTTCACACACCTTACTTATGAATGTAATCGTAAAGTACACTGATGCTGTTGTGTCCACACTGGAGGGACTATGTCTATTGGACGGGGAGGCCTTGGGGTCCCACCGGAGGAGCTGAAAGAAGCGTCTGTGGAGAGGGAAGTCTGACAGTTGTTGTTATACTGAGCAACAACTCTATTTTGTCTTTTCCAGTAATATCTAAGCAACATGAACAACCTCCTCCTGTATAACCAAAGAAAAAAAATTAAAGTCACACTGCGTAGATTCTTACCCAGAAAATAAATTAAAATAAATGTTTCTTTGATTTTGGTTGTTTTTTTATTGCAATGAAAAAAACATGCCTCCTTACTGTGAGCGGGGCTTGCATCTCCACAAACCTGACTCTTTTTCTTTTGGCTATAATATTCCACAGTATGGCATAAAACACATGTATCTCTGTGGAGAAAGTATGGCTTTAGTTTTCTATTTCAATGGGATCATGGAGAGGACATGAAAGATGACCAGAAAGTTACATACTGAAGCTTTAAATGTTAAACATGAACAGGGCCTTGTAGTCTATAGTGAGTAGTTTGAAGGTGGAACTAAAAGACATGTTGAAAGTTGCACATTACTTGGACATAATCCTAATATAAAACATATTTCTTTTTATCACTCCACAACTTTTCTTTCAATGTCTCTGGTAAAGTATGTGAAGGATTATTTTCTTTAAAACAGAAACAATAACTATTGTTTCTACAGTACAAAACATGTTCGTAGTTAAAACAATCTATCTCTGTCTTCACACTTTGGTATGTCTGTGTGACAGCGTGCCATTGTCACATTTGCTGGTTCAATTCCCGGAGTGTAAGTCACGCTAGCAGCCTTAACCAAACACTGCAGTATGGTGCCCACTGGAACTGTGCCCACGTTCACATAGCGTTTATATACAGTATATGTCCAATATATAAACGGTATGCACAGAACGCCACTCAACCATCACAAAGGGCCTTCAAACCCACCGCTACAATAACCAAACATGTGAGCAGACCCCAGACACGTCCCGGATCACTCAGGCACATATGTGGGTCAGCCGAATTAGAGGTACTGGGTTAGACAAGCTGTGGAGGCAGAGGTATGGAATAGTACTACGCAAAAATGTGTGTATAAATGTGTATTTTTAGAGTGTACGTTGTTTGAAGTTTTGGTTATTTAGCATGTGTGACAAAAGCTTTATGTTTACAATGTTCAAGTTGGATGAGTGATGTTTTTAGAGTTTTCTTTAAAGATTTCTACCATGTTATAACGTTGTCTGAAGTGCTCATATGTGTCATCCATGCATGTTTGAGTAATTTAGTGATCTCTCAAGGGCCCTATCCAAATCCTCCTCATGGTTCGCTGTAAGATTTGTCCAACGCCAACGACACCCATGATCCCACCTGACATTTCTCCATAAATATACAAAAGCATGATACAAAAAAATAAACTACAGCTTCACAAACCTGATGTGCAGTATTCTCATTAGCACAACGCTCACCAATTGTAATGAGATAGTGCTGTGAAAAGGGAGTGACTTCTGACTCAGAGCATGACTAAACTAAAATGAAACTTCTAAAATGTATTAATATGTGGTTTTCAGCAACTATCTCCCATAGAAGTAAACCCCCACTTTAAAGAACAAATACTATACATTATTTGTATTGTTGTTGGGACAATAGTGGGACTAGGGTTAGGTGGAATTACCTTTGAAAAAAACACAGCAGATAGGGTTGGCCACCTTTTCCTGCTAACAGAAGCGTGCGAGCAAGCAAGTTCTAAGGAATACAATTTGATGGCAGAAATCCTCACATTTTGATTTATGGACCTGAAAACAGCAAAACAGCACAGGAGACCTCCAGACATTTGTTTACAATCTTGATAAATTAAAATTAGATTGTTATTTGAATACTTAGTCAATAGGACTCAATCAAACAAGAGTGAATATATATATATATATATATATATATATATATATATATATATATATATATATATATATATATATATATATATATATATATACATATGTATGTATGTATATATACATACATACATACATACATACATACATATATACATACATACATACATACATACATATATATATATATATATATATATATATATATATATATATATATATATACATACATACATACATACATACATACATACATACATACATATATATATATATATATATATATATATATATATATATATATATATATATAGAGAGAGAGAGAGAGAGAGAGAGAGAGAGATTTGGTGAGGGAACAATGATCAATAAAGTCCATTTTGCATAATATCCCCACTTTAAGATAATACCTGGATTTGTCCATGATTGCACTTTTTTTCTTTCAAGACATTTCTACTCTTGTGTATATTTGATACATTATACATTATGCTAATTTTATTTTAATGGTGCTTTACTTAAGTCGGTCTACATATATAGTACATACAGAACAGATGGTGAGATCATACTGTGAGTCCTACATTCATTACTACACAGGTGAAATGAAACATAAACATTAGAGAATGTCCTTCATGAAATGTCACATATTTGTTTACAGAACATACATGACTGCACTTCAGCCTGTGTGAGTGAGATTATTATATCATCCCATAAACTAAATAATAGTGTCCCGTGTAATAGTCACAATGGACAGCAGTGTTGTGTCGCCCCCATGTGGTCAAAATATCTACTGCAGCCAAGTTAAAATCTCACTTTTTTCACACAAATCCAGATGTGCCAGAACATGAGTCGTCTATATCACATATAGATTTTATTATTATTACTTTGGGGGAAGGGGAGCTATGATCTAGTGTGTTTACATGTTGTATCATGTCTGTCCAGTAACATGCACTGTCAAATACATACATGAATAAAGTTTACAAGCAAACATGAGTTATTTATTTATGTATTTATTTATGTACTTATTATTATTATTATTATTATTATTAGTAGTAGTAGTAGTAGTAGTAGTAGTAGTAGTAGTAGTAGTAGTAATAGTAGTAGTAGTAGTAGTAGTATTTAGCTTTGATTTTGCTTGTTATTATGTACTATGCCATCAATGTTACACAGCTGGGCATTAAACATATCTATCAAACATTTATTCATTTGCATATGTTTTTATTGCTCAAAAACACCTTGCACTGTGAGTAGGGTCACCTCTCCACAGATCTGACCTCCAGTTGGTACCAGTTGGTTCGTTTCTATTGTAAGCGTCAAAAACCAAGAGACTGAAACATAAAGTCAGAAGGTTTAATGAGTTCCACACAGATAATGTGAACAATGAAGCAACGGTCTCTCCAGAAAGGACAGAAGAGAGTCCTGAGACGTGCACAAAATCTTCATGAGTTCCGGTACATTCCATAGGTCTGCGCCCCTGGTGGGCACGTGTCATTTACCTTTGTGTTAGTAAATCAAGATACGAGCTTGATGTAGCGCTGCACTGCTAGAAAATACTTTACAATAATAAGATGAAAATAACTGGCGTGGCATAAAAGGGAAACAGCGCCCTCTGCTGTTATTAGAGTGTAGCCACTGGCCAAAATACCAATTGTTAAACTGCAATATCCCACTATATGTAACTAATCAGTGTTCTCTAGTTTATGGACTATGAATGTGAAAATTATATTTTTACCTCTGTCTCTGTTATTAAGTTTTCACAAGGTATATTTTCTTAACCCTTTAAAGTTATGAAGTAGCTACAAATGAGAAAAAAATCACCTTGAACGTTATATTTGCCTATTGATATTCAATCTAAAAAAAGAAACGGCTAT
Organism: Periophthalmus magnuspinnatus; assembly: GCF_009829125.3. Taxonomy (NCBI): domain Eukaryota; kingdom Metazoa; phylum Chordata; class Actinopteri; order Gobiiformes; family Gobiidae; genus Periophthalmus; species Periophthalmus magnuspinnatus. Next base: position 7,549,914 of record NC_047140.1, on the reverse strand, counting down.
GGCGACGACATCTTGACTTTTCTTCTATTAAATAATAAATCATTAAAAATAACGTACGTAATGTACGTATCGTACGCTCAAAGACAGCCGTGGAAGTGCGGTCCGTGGTATAGGCCTGTCCCACTTCAGCAAGATGGCGGCTACACTGAGGAGGACACATTCTCGTCCGGAACCTTCAAACTACACTTTGAGGAGTACTTCGAAGGGACCCTTCAAAAGGTGCATTTGGCAAATTGAGACACGGCCTCTGGTAGCGGCGCATGAGGAGCCTGTCAATGACGTGGATAAGCTGCGCAAATATGTATGTGAATCACATAATTGTCTGGAGCAGCTCGTCACCGGTCACACTCACTGACTCACACTGAAAAATAGCGCAGAATGAATTGTTGTGTGTTTATTTTATTTTCAACTCCGGTTAGATTTTTTTGTGCGCAGCACAGATTTTCTGTGCGCGGAGACCGTGTCAGCAGTGCGTGTCAGTGTCTCTGATTGGCTAATCCACCTGTCAATCACACTCATTTGAAAACAGGGCAATTCACTGATCAGACTCATATTTTTGTAAATGTGTATTCTAGGTCTTTTGGTCATTAGTTACCATGTAGCTGATTATCCCTGAGCAAGAGTTCAAACTTTTAATATCAGTATTTTTGGAAAATCTATGGGGAAAATGAATGGTAAAATTATCAAAGGTTTAGCAGCCTGTTGAGCTCCACACCAGACCACTGGAGAGACAGAGACACCCCTGATATTGGCACCATGTCAAATAGTTGCAAGAAAGATGAGTTGTTTAAATAAACCAAACATTCTGCTCTATGTGAACAGCACATTTCTTCATTATAATATCATAACCCAGGGGACATGAGGACAGGCCTGGACATGGATGTAGTAATGTCCCCAGGAGACTCCATCACTAAAGTGCTCTGTCCCTGCTCATTTACACTGCTTAGAAACACCAGTCCCTGTAGGACACCACAGATCCTGTGCTCTTGTGCTGTAGCGGCTAACTCAGAGAAAAAAATACATGAAGGAGAAAACCCCGTGTGCTCCTGCTGGTTTAGTCACAGCTGAAGCTGGGATGCCCTCAGCTGTCATACACAAGGAAACAGCATCAAAAATCACTTGGGGTTTAGTGTAAACTGGTTTTAATTGTTGGATCTCTCAACTAAAAGTGAGGAGCTCATTCTGCTTTCTGATTGGACAATCAAATTGAGATCCAAACACAAAATGTAGGCTGTTACAGGTTAAATATATTTGTACACATGTTATCAGTAAATTAAATATGTCATATAATATTTAAATATTATCTCATCTCTGCTGTTTGCAGATGATCTTGTCCTGATGGCTTCATCGAGCAGGGACCTGCAGCACTGGGGCAGTTTGCAGCTGAGTGTGAAGCGGGATGAGAATCAGCTCCTCCAAATCCGAGACCATGACTCTCGACCGGTAATAGGTGGTTTGCCCTCTCCGGTCTTGTTCACTAGTGAGGGAAGGATGGAGTGTGAGATTGACAGGCGGATCGGTGCAGCATCTGCAGTGATGCAGTCGCTGTTTGGACTGTTGTGGTGAAGGAGCTGAGCCAAAAGAGTAAATCTGCTGCTCCTCCACGTCGAGAGGAGCCAGTTGTTCAGGATGCCTCCTGGACAGGTCCCCAAGGGAGGTGTCCCGGGGGTGGACCTGCTGGAGGGACCATGTCTCTTGGCTGGTCTGGGAACGCCTTGTAAACTTGTAAACTTCTTTCCGTCTTTGGTTTAAGTGTCTTGCCAGTAACAGCGTGCACTTACAGCAGTGTTTAAACCTCTGACTGACAGGGGGTTATATTGTACAGTTGAAAAACATGCATTCTGAGAGTGAGCTCCCTTCTCCACTGATCTGACCTGTAGCGTGGCCTAGTAGTGCCATACTGTGGAACACTCTAGGCGCGGTAATAACATGGACACAAGGAGACGATGGTGGATCCTCCATCTGAAAAGTTACACAAAGCAACTTTAATTTTGTACGTTCAGTTTGTGTCATTTGCATAACTCCACTTTTATTAGGCTGGGACTATATTGATACTTTGGAGTGACATCGCAGTGGGGGCGTTCTGCCAGGATGTCTATGACAGAATGTTCAGCAGTTCCCATGGTGAGACAATGCGTACATTAGCACTGTCAAAAAAGTTTTAAGATTGTCTGAAAACTAAAGAAAAACTACTAAATTAATGATACGAAAGGAGATTTTTAGAAACAAATGTAAATGTTTGTTGTGTGTTTTAATGAAATGATGTTGAGTGTCTAATTGTGTTAACTCCCCTTCCCCTTCCTTTGGCTGCTCTGGCCCAGGCCAACATTGTAAATAAGAACTTGTTCTTAATGTTTTGCCTTGTAAAATAAAGGTTAAATAAAATAAATAAATAAATAAATTGATTTAAACAACACATTTTCAGGAGCCTGTGATAAACATGGGCGTGGTCCTGTTTAGGAGTTTGAACTTCAACTACAAGGTGAGAGTGACTGAAGGACTGTTGTCTGATGCAGCTGTGACTGTGATGTTATTTGAGAGGGACTTATTTAACAGCACAAACCAGATCACCTGCTGTAATAACAGCTAAGTCAGTTCTTTCTGGTTTGTGTTAAAGCAAAACTCAGATTAAAGTCTAACTTGAGTAACAGAGCTTCAGACAGAGCAGAGCCTTCAGTTAGCATCACACCCTCAGGGATTGTTGATTACATAAGCTGCAAAGTATCAATAATGCACTTTACTGCATCCACTGGACCGGCAGAGTTTCAGTTTGGAGTTACATCATGTTGCTCTCCTCTGCAACTGTCACATCTGCCACCGGGACCCCCTCTTTCACCCATGCGCCCTGCTCCTGTCCTCCCCGAGCACCCGGGACCCCCTCCTTCACCCGTGCGCCCTGCTCCGATCACGACACACTTCTCCCGGGCTGTGCTCCTCACTGTCCCCGCCGGTCCTCGCGCACTCCAGACTCACCCCCAAAACTATCACGAGCTGACCCCAGGAGCAGAGACATGGTGCGCGTGACGGGACGTTGAAGCACGGTGCTATTCTGAGGACGGTGGGCCACAGGGCTGAGCTATAATAGAGTCTAGAGAAACCATCGCCATGGCAACCTGTACACACACGTCCAGGTGCAGCGCCATGTTCTGGCTGTGATAAGAACTCACACTAACAGAGAAGTACTTTTAATTAGAGACAGATTTAATAACATCTTTCATTTAAATGTATTTAGTTTATTGTTTAGTTTGTTACATGGGGCAAAACTTGTTTGAACTGAAAAGTAAAAATATTTTATTATTATTTGAGACCTACTGGAAAGGTTTATTTTTGTTCATGGTTTGAAAGATGAAAAATATACAAATAGAAACACCCCAGGAAAACAATGCATTTAATTGTTTCTACTGAACAAAATTCAGCACAAATCTTTATCAAAATCAATAAATCGGACTCAAAATCTGTGTGAAACACTTATTTACTTTTTACTCTTACAGTACATTTTTAAACAGGCACTTCAATAGTTAAGTAGATTTTTTCATGTGATACTTTTACTTTTACTTGAGTATTTTCTCTGTCTCCATGAAGAATGTTTCAAAGTATAATTTTACCTTTCTTTTTTCATGAAATGGTTAGACTTGTCCATAGCTATTAGCCTATTTTATCTAAAGCCCGAGCTCCACCATGCACATGTGGAGAAAATATTGAAAAAATATCTTCCATTTCAGGTCATATATTCTTCCTTTATAGCAGGCTTAATGCTTAGTAGTTGTTTGTGTTCATACGGTGTAGTCTCTTGCCGCAATGTAACTCTGCATGTGGCCCAGGACACCACCCTGACAACACTGTTTATTCAGGGTGAACATTCAGACAGAGACAGGTACAGATCATGCACTGTAAGAATGACCAAAATATACAATTATCAGTTTAAACCCTTTCATTAAAGCCCAAAGTTAAATCTGTCAACTGGACAAATCGTTGTAGGAGTGAAGACGTTTCACTGATCATCCAAGACACTTCAGTTCTGGTCAGAATACTGGTGGACACTGCCTTATATCTGAAGGGAGAGGCTAACCACACTGAAACTGTAAACAACTTTCATTTACAGTTTCTGTATTTAGGCTCGGTCTATCGAGCTACACCATCCTGGCAGCTCTATTGTTCTCTTTGTTCCCTTTGTTTGCTTTGGGTCTAAGGGTGGAGTTATAGATGGGGGAAAGAAAAAAAAGTATCTTCTTTAACTCCTCTCTCAAACCATTTCTTTTCTCTGGCTAAGATCTGAACTTCACTGTCTTCAAAGGAGTGGTTAGTGGCTTTGAGATGGGAGATGTACAGCAGACTGAGGTCCAGAGGAGCTCTCACCACAGTTATGGAGTATCTACTTAGCTCCTCCAATGTACCGCTCATTTTAAACCCTTTTATTTCTTCACATCCTGACACTGTTTTAGCCGCTTACTTTAATGTGCTGCTCTTACACTCACAAGATGGCCGCTCCAAACGCCACGGCACCAGATGCACTATGTGTCCTCTAGCCTTTATTACACCACACTGAGCCAAGTCCCCAGAGCAGCCGAGGGAAGGAAAGAAGGGAGGAGGAGGAGGAGGAGGAGGAGGAGGCGAGAAGTGTCCGAGACCGAGGCGAGGAGGAGAGGATGCGAGGAGGCATGGAGAAGGACACTGACTTCCACCGGAGCAAGTAAGCACCGATCTGTAGCAGCGTTTGTGTGATTAGATGCGCGTTTATAGCGTTGTAAATGTTAGTTATTTGGTTCAGACGCGTTGTGGAGGATGATGTTGGCTGCAGGATGGGCTACGGTGCAAAAGAAAAGCGTCTCTCGGTGTGGACGCGCGGTTACATAATGATATTAGCGGAGGGAAAGTGGTGCACTGGCAGAGGAGAGGATGCCGGGACTGCTGCAGTTTGGGGAACTTGTGCAGTGCAGGGTTATGCCAGGTGGCGTGTGCGTAAAGATGGTCACGTTTGGCACACACCGCTGTAATGAAGATGAGTGCGCACTGTGCCAGGTTAATCAGGGACTCGTTTCGGTGTTGGGATGTGACCTGGGAAACGGGAATAGGGTGTTGGGAATGGCTCTCGACGTATCAGTCTAAAAAAACACGAATGAATTGGGAATAATCATTTGGAATAGTTTATGAAAGATAAAGTTTAGTATCAGTATGGTGCCCTCTGATGCCCTCCCCACAGAAAGCACAGTGCAGTTCTCATTTCAAACTAACACCTGTTGGAAATAACTGAAAATAGGCTATACAAATACAAAACATAACTTATTATTATGTGCTTTTAGATGTTTTTTTCGTAGAGCTGTGTTGTTAAGCACATTTGCATCGATACAGAGTCATTTCTAACTGTCAGTGATGGGCTTTGTGTTTTTAATGGAGAGGTCTACAGCCAGGCCTCTCTCTGTAAAAACATGTGGTCTGGAGCAGATGGATGAGTTAGGAGAGTTTTTAGCACCTGTCACATCCACATTGTATTGTCACATAGTTTCTAAGCAGTATCTTGTGCATTATTAATAACAGATTATCACAGTTATAATACTCAGATAAACTATGAGCTTCCATCATGTGTTTAAACATGTCTGTAGTATTAGGAGGCTGAGATATACTGTGTACGCCCATAAGGACAAACATACAGTAGTGGAGTGATGTATTATTATTTGTATTTATGTATTTGTTTATTTTGTTGTCTAGTCAAACTATTATTTCAATTATACACTGAGATTTATCTAAATACACCTATAACAACAAAGGTTAAAATAAATATGCAGACTAAAGGATTTTTAAACATTTATAAGTAAAGAAATAATTATGAAAATGATCAAAAAACAATTTGTACAATCATTTTTCTGTTAGCTGAAGCTGTTAGCGTAAACATCTTGTGGTATGTGTTACAGAGGTTTCTAAGGTGTACATAAGGTTTGAGCTTTTGGTTTAAAGTTGTTTTTTGTGCTCACTCAAGTTTTACTTCAGCTGTAATGTGTTGCACAGAAGTGAAATTGTTTGCTCAGGTAAAGACTCTTGCATGTTTGGTCCTTGTCCTGATGGTGTAAAGTTTAGTTCTTGTCCTGATGGTGTAAAGTTTGGTTCTTGTCCTGATGGTATAAAGTTTGGTTCTTGTCCTGATGGTGTAAAGTTTGGTTCTTATCCTGGTGGTGTAAAGTTTGGTTCTTGTCCTGATGGTGTAAAGTTTGGTTCTTATCCTGTTGATGTAAAGTTTAGTTCTTGTCCTGATGGTGTAAAGTTTGGTTCTTATCCTGTTGGTGTAAAGTTTAGTTCTTGCCCTGATGGTGTAAAGTTTGGTTCTTATCCTGATGGTGTAAAGTTTAGTTCTTTTCCTATTGTTGTAAAGTTTGGTTCTTATCCTGATGGTGTAAAGTTTAGTTCTTGTCCTGTTGTTGTAAAGTTTGGTTCTTATCCTGGTGGTGTAAAGTTTGGTTATTGTCCTGTTGGTGTAAAGTTTGGTTCTTGTCCTGTTGTTGTAAAGTTTGGTTCTTGTCCTGATGGTGTAAAGTTTGGTTCTTGTCCTGTTGGTGTAAAGTTTGGTTCTTGTCCTGATGGTATAAAGTTTGGTTCTTGTCCTGATGGTGTAAAGCTGATATTGTTTAAATCTTATGTTACAGATCTGTACACTCCTCTGGACTCACTGGCTGCCGGGGGCTTATGACTTTTTGTGGGTGTTTTTTTTCTTTATGTGCGTTCTTGAAAAGTGACACTGAGATGCTTTAAGTGAACACTTTTCAACCTACTAAGGACTTTAATGTACAGATTTATTTGCAGGCTTAAGTCAGAAAATGAAATTATAATGTCATTAACAAACAGAAGATTTAGTGCAATACTCTTCTACTGCATTCCAAACAGGAAGTGATCATGGGTGCGCTTCTGATTCCAATTCACTGTCTATTGATAAAGTGTCGCCCATCTCTCTGCAACTGCTGCTGTCAGACTCGTCATTTTAGTCTTAAATGTTCATATTAACCCACTTTACACGACCCTGGTATTTTTATTTCGCTATTGTGTTCGTAAATTAAGATATGAACATTAATAACAAACAAATCAGGTGCCTTTTTTCCCCTAGGTCGTTCCCGCTAGCGTTAGCAACAGGTTTGATTGACAGTGTTGCTACGTGCCCGCTCCTTGTTAAAACCAGTGGTGTGAACGAGAAGGGGTGTTACCATCAACAGCCTCGCTCTGGATTGGCTCTCTGGTTGCTATGATACTCGCGGTCGGCATTCCAGATTTGTAACTCCGCATCAAATTGGCCTCTATAACTTCTCTAGCCTCGATGAGCTTCATTTGACCGGAGCCTGTGGACGTCACACTCACTCAGTCCACTTCTATATACAGTTTATGATGTGGAGTTACTGGGATAAAGATGAATTGAATATTGTGAAAAGGAGTGAAATATATCAAATTCAAGTTTGTAGAAGTTTAAATAGGTCAACAGTAAAAGCTTTAGAAACATTTTAAAACATTTCTAATTAAATTAAAGTAAGAAAGTGAGAGACATATCTGCATATCAGGGCTGTGGAGAATTATGGATCTGTTTAGGCAAATGAAAATATGAATGATGAATGAAATGACACTAAAGTTTTTGAGACTAATCCATGCAACTATTTATAAAGAACTACATTTAGGCTGAAGAGGTCTGGCGTTGTGTTGTGAGCAGCTGTAGAAAGCCATACCCTCTCTGTCTGATGATATTTGCTTTGAAATGTGACCAAAAGGAGGACTCTCTACCCCTGTGTATTCTCCCATCAGCCCTCAGAAGCAGAGTGAGTTTGGGTAGTGCTCGTGCTGCCTCCTACACACTACACTAGTCCCCTCTGTGAAGTGCAGGATCCAGGCCAGTGCAGTGTTTTTAATAGGCCTCCACTCCATCACTAAGCTCCATGTGATCTGCTCCCATGTGTAATATAAAAGAGGAGAGGGACCCTACGCAGGTGCAGGCCGCGTCAGCAGCAGAGAGGGGCAGGAGAGGGGCAGGAGAGGGGCAGTGTATGATTAAAGTGAGAAATAATGGTGTCATTTACAACATCAGAATACATTGAAATATATTTTGTTTTACCATCAGCAGTTATCAACTATTTAGAGTCAAACTATACATGCATAGACAATGAGATGTTTTTCCCAACACGTTTAGCCCTTCAGTTGACCTGACATGTGGTGAGAACCTGATCTGCACCAAATGAAGCTACTACAATTACGCCTGTCATGAAGTTTTGAAGCACGATATATCGCTACTGACGAACACTGTGATAAACGATAATATTGTAACTATTTTATGCCACTAACGCACAGCAGGATAATCCCAGTGAACTCATTTTTAAATAGACGGTCTCATTAAAAAGCCTTAGCTGCAACAAATAAATGGCAGAATGAACTGTTTACAGCCACAGCAGTTATTTATTCTACTCTCTACAGCTCAAATTTACATTATTACATAAAAATGGCAAAAATCTCTCCACTATTGCAAAGAAAAAGTATCCACGATAAGAACTGAGCCCCAAAATATGTAGTTCCAGCTTTCATAGTGAATGGTAAGTCGATGTAGTGATTATTGTGACAGGTCTAACTTTAATATTTCAACAATGAGTCCACAGTGGGACCAAAAACAGGACAAAAAGGTGTGAAAATACGAGTGACTTTTATTAGATTGAGCCTTGTTTAATCCTGATGTAGACTTGCTTTGGCCCTGTGCTAAGCCTGGTTTAGTCCTAATTTTGAAGTGGTCTGTGTGGGAATGTAAACTACTTCTATGTCACTCTGGAGACAAGCAGGTGACAGACAGACCCTCCAATAGAAAAGTTACGTAGTGTATATGTTTGAGGAATGATGGGGGAACGCAGACAGATGGTGACATACATATGGTGTTCCTGATATGCTTACAATTAGGGCTGGCAAACATAGAAAATCAGATACTAATCAATACTAAAGCTCCTCCACAATAGAGGCATTTAAAAAGAGGTAAACACTACTTTTTGAAAATTACGGGACTCAAGAGTGATTCATGTGAACTGCCGTGGTTTGGATTTTTTTCTTTTTCATACATATTGAGTCATATGTTGTAGAACTGATGCTGCTTTTCTTGGAATTTTTGTGTGTTATTATTAAATAGGGTGAGGCATTATAAGTAAATTTTACTTTCAGTCATGATAGTTGGTAGTTATGTTACGTACAACCTTATACGAGTTGAATAATGTTTGATTTTGAATGTAATGACCGAATAAAATATCAATTCAAAACTAGTACCGAAACTAGATACTCATTTGAACTATCAACAGAAATGAACCTTTCCTGAATATCTGTAGAATGATCTTGAGCTTTAACAGAACAAGTATAAGACAAATAGAGTGGTATAGACCCATACACTGTATAAAGAAGAGGACTAAGTGAGTGTGACGTCACCCATAACGTTCTGCCCCAGTCAAATGAAGCTCATCGAGGCCAGAGCAGTTATAGGGGCCATTTTGGAGCAGAGATCCATGTTTGGAATTCCGACCACGAGTATCATAGCCAAAGCCAATCCCATCTGTTATTAATGTTCATATCATCATTTACAGACAAAATACCCACATAAAAATATCAGGATCATGTTGAGTTGGTTAAACAAATATTTTGACAATTTTTCAATGTAAAGTGAACTGGAGCCAGAGTTGATAGAGCTGGAAGTACGTCCATGCTCACGTCTTATTTGGAACATGGTGTCTAGCGCGTTAGCTATGTCCATTTGTATATCCAGTCTATGGTTTATACCCATGGACCACTATGGAACCTACCTGGACGACTGAGGGATTACACATATATCTATCTTCTACTATCTAAAGAGTTTATTTATTATCATTGTGGGATCTGAATCAGTATTGAGTATCAAGTCTATTCCTACTTAAAATAGTGTTTCACAGACGTTTAATACTGACTTGAACTGCCTCTTTTGCCTGAAAAAAACACTATAAAGTCACATGTTGTACAGTAATTACAACAAGAGGCCTGAGGCGAAACTTCACATTTAGAACCTCATGTATTTGTATGAGCGGTCGCAGTTTTATTTAAAATATATTTAGTGAAATAATGAGGAGAGCTTGAAACAAAAGTGTATCGTTCAGTGTAGCAGCTCAAACCTCTGAGGGCCATGGGAGGATTTGGCAGTAAAGTTAGATTTCAGAGCCTTACAAGTCTGTGGAGAAATTACATCATTCCCATTTTAAAAATACTCAAGAAAAGAATATCATATAAATAAAGGCTAGAATATCAAAATGTTCCGCTGAAAGTCCGTAAGGCACAGCAATGATTTGAGATTTTAAAGAGCACATATTACGTTACTCTCTGATCTGTGTTATAATGTTGTTTACTCATTAAAAACAGACCTGGAGTTGTGTTTTGTTTAATTCACACATGTTTAACGCACAAACTCTGCATATTTAAAGTTCTTCTCTCAAACGCACTGATATGGAAATTTGAGGCCAATACTGATATTTTGGGAAGGTTTGAGCCAATAACTGATATTAGTCAATATTTTTCTTTCATTTTTTGCATTTTAAATAACACAATGGGCTCACTGAAAAATAATGAAAATAAAAAATACATTTGATTGCACGATCACATTTGACCAGGCTTGAGACACAACGGGACATGGGGACTGATATCAATCTGTATAAAAAAAAACAGAGCAAATATTACCAACTTTCCAAATGCAAAATATTCTCAGCAAATCAATACAATGTTTTGCTCAAATCACATTTAAAGTAGGCGGAACAGTGCTGTCTTAAAATAGCATGTAGGCTATATTTCATCCTGACACTAACCATGAAAAGATGGTCAATTGGCGCTGCAACAGTTACCTGGACCTCCCTCTGCGCACGCTCGCATCTTTAAAAATAGCAAAACGACATCCGCGCAGCACCGTGGCCCACCTCCGACCTCCTGGATGTACCGGCCAGTCTATGACCGAACCATTAGGGATCGGGACCCACGGGCGTGCACGGAGAGCCGGGTTCTGCTGTGTGTCTGCGCGGCCCTGCCATAGGAGTGACAGGGTGGATAGATGAGTAGGTGGTGTGGGCCAAATAGGCTGTCAGAGGAGGGGAGGGGGAGATGGATGAGAGTGGGGACAGCGGGGTACGGTGAGGGGGGGTGGAGGGCTAAGGAGGACCCCCTCAGGACAGAGGAGGGGACGGGAGGCTGCTTTCAGGGTGGATGTCTTCGGCAAACCTGCTCGTGACCTCAGCTCCGGGCCTCCTCTTTCTCTCTGTCTAAATATTTCTCCAAGCAATACACCGGAATAATGGTAGGGCAGTTTCTCAAAGTCTGTATTTGTTATTCTACCGGGGACAGCGGGAAATTTGGACTGGATGTAGAGTTATTGCAAACGTGTCCACCGTAGACTGTATACATAAATAGACTTTGCTAACCTGCTAGCTAACACCACATTTCATTTTTTTTTTTTTATTGAAGAACACCCAGTGACCTAGAAAAACATACAATATTTACAGCTTACTATTTACAGAGAAAGTTGTGTTGTTGTGTGAAAGTGTTGTACCTGCATTATTCTGTCTTGGTTTTCTTTGTAAATATGTGTGTGAGTGTGTGAGTGGAGATAAAATAATACTAATAATAAAAGTAAAAATAACAATAACAGGTTTTATTATTATTGTCATACTCAGTGTTCAATGGTTGGTCAATATTGCTCTATGTTAGTTTTGTGGTCCTAATGGTGGTATTGGTTATTTAGATTTAAATGTATGATGTGTGTGTGTGCATGTCCTGTACAATGCATTAAAAGAGGCAAGGTTTTGGTGAGCCCGCACTCAAGGGGCAGTACCCCCTAGCAACAGGCCCATTCCTTGCTAGCCCTAATCTTTTTATGTATTTGTTGTCAATTATATATTATTATTGATTAATAATTAATTTATTATTATTAATAATTATTATTATTATTGTATATATATATATATATATATATATATATATATATATATATATATATATATATATATATATATATATATATATATATCAATTATTATTTAATAATTCATGTTATTTATTTTTATATTTAATATGTGTGTTTATATTCATTCATTTATTTATCTCCATCAGAACCACAAATTAATTCAATAAATAAATTAGTTAATGAATGAGGGAATAGTAATAATGACAATAATAATAGTGACAGCAACAATAGAAACATGTACATACAATGAAAACAATAACACAACAATAATAGTGGTATACAGCAATAGTGGTGGTATGATTGCAATTATTGTAATAAAGTTTAGATAATGTCGTGTGTGTGTGGCGTGTGTGTGTGTGTGTGTCTTTGTAGGAATGGGGGTGTGTATAGGAATGTGCGTGGCATTCTCATAATTACAATGTTAATGGTGTTATAATAGTCTAATGGTGGAGTTTATATTGTTGATATTGATGACTGATTGAAAACAATATTGAAGTGGTTTATGAATGGTGTCCAGGTTTCCATGAAAGAGTAAGAGTAAAGTATGTCATCCTCAAAAGTATGCTGTCATGTGAGAGGTTGAAATGTGATGGATGAGAGAGTTAGACCAGTGTTTGATGTTTATAGAGTGTTTTGATTTCCAGTTTTGTAGAATTATTTTCTTGGCGATAGTTAGAGATGTGAACAAACTGTTTTTATATTTAGGTGGTATGGTGAAAGTTGTAATAATGCCAATTAAACATAGAGATGGGGAGGGAGGAATTCTGCAGCTCAGGATGTCTGTGAGTTTATGTGTGACTGTGTTCCAAAAACCCTGAACTGGTGAACATTCCCAGAGTGCATGTAAATAAGTGTCTGTGACTCCCATGGTGCATTGTGAACAGGTGTCTGTGTCTGTTAGTCCCATTTTGAATTTCTTGTATTGGGTGATGTGTGTCCTGTGGATAACTTTGTATTGGATAAGTTGTAGATTAGTGTTCGATGTCATTGAGAACGTATTTTTGCAAATTTCTGTCCAGAGTTCGTATGTAGGTGGTGTATCTATATCTGTGTTCCATTTGTGTTGTGGTGTATGTATTATATTGTCTGAATGGATAAGTTTGTATAGTTTGGAAATGAGTTTCTTTGGTTTCTTGATATTCTTTATGTTTTCTAATAGTTGAGGAGGATCCAGGATAATGGATTTGATTTGTAAATATTGAAAGCGATTATTGTTGTTGATTTCGAACTGTTCCATAAGTTGTCTAAATGTTATGAATTTATTGTTGTGGAATAAGTGGTGAAGGTGAGCGATGCCTTTTTGTTCCCATGTGTGATAGTGAAGTGGGGAACTATTCATGTGAAAGTCAGGGTTGTGCCAGATGGGGGTGTATTTACAAGGTGCTGTGGAAGAACTGGTTAATTTTAAAGCTTTCCACCAGGCACGCCACATTTCAAATAGGAAGTGAGTGGATCCATCGACTCTGGCTCCAATTCACTTTACATTAGAAAACTGTCTCTGCAACTGTTGCTGTCAGGTCATTTTGGTCTTAAAATTCATATTAACCCACTTTACATGATCCCGGTATTTTTATTTTGCTCGCTAAATCAAGACATGAACGTTAATAAGACACAAATCAGGCGCTTTCTTTCCTCTAGGTCACTCCCGTTAGCATTAGCAACAGGTTTGATAAGAGCTTGCCGCCTGCTAAACCAGCGGTGTAGGAGATGGGGAAGGGACGTTACCTTCAACAGCATCTCTCCGGATTGGCTCTTTGGTTGCTATGATACTCACAGTTTTAATTCCTAATATGGAACTCAGCTCTAAATTCGCCGATATAACCTCTAGCCTCAACAAGCTTCATTTGGCAAACGCTATGGGTGATGTAGACACCAATCTATTATCTTGTATGGAAGTGCATGTACTTTAAAATCATTCACTGTACATCCGTGGACTTCAGAATGATGAAAAATTAGGACTGTTTCCATAGCAATTAACAATATAAAACAAAATATGGTCTTTGAATGGGAAAAAGTCCTTGTAATGTTGCGTATAACAGGTAGATGAAACCCATAACTAGGCTGAAAACATGGTCCAGCGACTGCTCTGATCTTATGGAGAAGGAGGAGAGCTGAAGTGGAGACGGAGAAGAATGTCAGTGTTCAACGTATAAAACCAAATAAGTGGAAAAAACTCTTCAAAAACTGTTTAACTTCTGATGTCTCAATGTCAATGTCTCAAGTGCTACCAGCGATTTACACATTTTAAACACAGAGCTGAAGAAACTGACGGGAAAAGAGAAAAAATTCGAGCTTCAGGTTACTGACGAGACGAAATGATCCCACAGGGGCTGAGAATAAACAAACTTCCATCCTTTGCTAGTTACAGTATAGAATTCAAGAACAAATGTTTAGCAGTTTTAAATAAAAGCTCTTTATATCTCCTGTAGTTGTTAATAGCAGAGGCCAAAATGCAGTGCAGTCATAATCATCATTCATTGGCGAAGCAACGCAAACCATTGTGCACAAAGGAGATGAAAAGATGATACGAGTTTTGAAATAAAACTCTGCCACGACATTGAGAAACTGACTAAATCTCTCAAACAAATGAAAAAGGTCAAATTTAAACATAACAAGAACGCACACATGAAGGGCGTGCACGCTCAGTGTCGTTCAGCCCGTCGAGGTGACGATGACTGGAGGCTTTAAACTACTTTTTACAACAAAGAGATGGAGAAACATGTGCTAAACGTGGCTAAACTTGTCACACATTTTGAAGATAATGTGTTATTGTTACAATAAACGATAATGTTGAAACTACTTTATGTTATTGATTAAGACTAAAATAAAGCAAGATAATCCCAGCAAACCATTTTTAAACAGACTTTTTCATTAAAAGACCTGAGCTGCAACAAATAAATAGCTAAATGAGCCAATAGTTAGTCATAAGAGTGACTTATTCAACCCTCTACAGCTCAAATCTTTTCGTATTGCCACTAAAATCTCCTAATTTTGGCAAAGAAAAAATACTATAAATGCTGAGGCCCAAAATATATTGTTCAAGATTTCATATTTTGAACGAGAAGTCATTATCGTGACAGGCCTGATCCCGGTGTGAGGTGGTGCATCAGTCATGTCAATACAAGTGCGTGGAAATTTGCAGGACAAGTCAAGAGCAGTGGGAGCAGATAGTCCCAACACCTGGAGATGTTACAAATGTTGGAAAGAAGGACATCTCACACGTGACTGTCCAGGTTTAAAACAACAAACCCAACGTACGATGCACAAGGATCATGTGGAGGTTCTTTTGTGGTAAATGACTCAAGTGACGGTGAGTTACAAAAAGGAGACTGACTCAAACAATGAGTCAGTCTCATAGCAACCAAAGAGCCAAACCTGACCTCGGCGAAAGAAGGCACCTGATTTGTCTTTTATTGATGTTCATATCTTAATTTACGGACACATTAGCAAAAGAAAAACACCAGGATTATACAGAGCAGGTCAATACGAACATTTTAAGACCAAAATGATGAGTGTCACTGCTTCAGTTACAGACAGATGGGTGACAATTTTTCAGTGTAAAGTGAATTGGAGCCAGAATCGATGGAGCTGGAAGCGAGCCCATGCTCACTTACTTTTTGGAACGTGGCACTTAGCAGGTTAGCTTTGTCCATCTATATGTACAGTATAAGACTTCAACATTACTAACAGTTTTCAGAGACAGATTTACTTAATGAAAGAAAAAAGTAAGGTTCTGAGCCATGGTAAGTCCAAATGCAAAGGACCGGGAGGAAGCGGCTGATTTGAAATATGAATCGATGATGGAAATTGACACATGGGACTTGGTTGAGTTACCAAAGGATCACAAAGCACTAGGATCAAAGTGAGTGTTTAAAGTCAAGCATCACAGTGACGGACGAGGGGAAAGGTACAAGCGTAGACTCGTTGCTAAGGGCGACTCCAAGTTTTATGGTGAGGACTATGATGAGACTTTTGAAAAAAATGAAGAACATGGATGAGCTGTGCTACATCCTGGGCATCTCTGCTGTTCAAGACAAAGACAAAGAGTGTATCTCAAAACACAGAAATACAGAATGGACAGAGCCAAGGCAGCGGCAACACCAGCTGAAACACATGTCAAGTTTCAAAAGGACGATGTCAAAAGAATCTTGAGACACAAAACCTTGGTTGGACTCTCAGATGCAGACCGGGCCGGTGATGAGGACAATCGACACTCGACTACAGGAAGCATCTTTGTACTTACTGGAGGAGCAGTGTGTTGGCTGAGTAAGAAACAAGCCACTGTAGTACTTTCAACTGCAGAAGCTGAGTATGTTGTACTAAGCCAAGCTGCACAGGAAGGAACTTGGCTGAGACGTGTACTAACTGACTTTGGAATAGAGACGACACCAACTGTGATCCTGGAGGACAATCAAGAAGTCATCACAAGAGCAAAGAAGCCTGTTAATCATGCAAGAACCAAACTCATAGACAGTCGCTATCACTACATTTGTGAACATGTGCAAAATGGACAAATACAGCTGCAGTATGTCAACATATGTAACAGATTATACAAGTGCAGATATTCTGATAAAACCCTCCCCTAAGAAAAAATTTGAGCATCTCAGAGAAGAGACTGAGCTGTGTGCAGTTTAGTTGTTGTAAATATGTGTGCTCACAGTATATATATAAGAAAGGTTTTTCACAAAATAAATGTTACTGTAAAATTAAGTGGGAGTGTTTTTAATGCAATAATTTTACAATGTCATACTGCCCCCTTGTGGTGCTGCATGTCATTGTTTAATAAAAAGAGAAAGTCAAAACTTCGGTATTGTCATGATACTAAAATTTCAAACTTGACCATGATACTTAGGAATAGACTCAATACTGATTCTGATACCACACTGATAATAAAAACACACATTCTTTAGACAACAGCACATTAAATCAAAGTACTTATATTACCATAGTGGTCCAGGGGTGTGTACTAGTCTATGAGCCTTATATTTGTTCTGATACAGCTCAAGATCATTCAAAGAGAAATTCAAAGGTTCATTTCTGTCCTGTGAATGAGAATTTGTGATATCAGCTCAAATTATCTAGTTTTGATATTCAAGTAAATATAAATTAGTATTTGATTTTCAATACAACCCCAATTTAAAAGTATTTACAAGTAACTAAATACGTATACCAAAAGTGTGTATTCAAAATAAGAATCATTTTAAGTAGGACTGCTGGTCTATAGTCGTTGATTAATGAAACATACACATTAGCGCCTCTCCACAGATCTGACTACAGTACCATGGCCTGATGGCATTGCTTGATTGTCCCCATGGTAATAGATTTAAACAAGGATTAATGAATGCTTCAGGTGCGTTTATCTCGAGGAGAGCATTTATCACATGATTTAAACATTTTCTATGTCCTTTAAAGATTAAATCAGTTTTGGTTCCTCTTAAATGCAGTTTAATCTCTTGCCTACAATAAAACAGTGAAACTTAACTGTACATCTGTGAGAGGAGAGAGGAGAGTTATGTAAGAACACAACCAGGATCTGTGCACCATGAGTCACACGCACACGCCAAATGTCCAAAAGTGTGAGCAGGAAGTAAGGATTCTGACTCGTAATATAATTGGTCCAAAAACAGGAAGTACGCTGTGATTTCTCGCCTGGGTTTGACAGTGACAGTGTACCTGACAGCTTATTCACAAGTGTCCAGACAACTCGTGTTTTGAAGAATAATCAACCCAGTCAGGCAATAGGACATAAGAGTCATAAGAGCGCGGATGGGGAATTTTGAGGAAGATAAACAATGAACAGTTCAAATCAGGTTAAACATAGTAGCTGTTAATGTAAAAGCTTTTTCACTGAAGGTGTGGGCTAAAAACATGAAGGGCACTTTCTAATGACGTCACAAGGTGGACTGGAATGTTTTGGAGAGGTCTTGAGAGACTTACTATATGTAAGATTACTCAAACATGCATAATTGAAACAAAACTCAACTCCAGGTATGTTTTTGTTGAGCTTTAAAAAGAATAGGTTAATAATAGCAACAGTACATACATTTCTGGAGGTGGCATGTTATCAATTACATAGAAAGTTAAAGCCATACTTTGGAACATTCTCCATGGAGATAGATAAATTTTATAGTCAAACAAGCTTGTTTCCATTTTTTTTTTTAACACTACGCAGTGGGGCTTTATTAATTAAGACTGTTACATGTGTTCATTTACATGTGTCCCATAGCCACAAATGGAAAAAACAATCCATAGGTTGACCGTCAACAACAGGGGGCACTTTGTGTTTATTGATGTATTTATGTGATTGGGACAGTGTGTGTTAATGACAGACAGGGTACATCATGAAACACTCATTTTGGAAATGAGATCACAACAGGGACAATACATGGAATATAGCACAATACCCATTATTTCACAGAGAAAACAAAAAGTAAAGGTGCACTACATGTTTGCACAGACATGAGTAAAAATGTCAGAATAAAGAGCGTCCTGTCTCTGTGTGCTGCTGAGGTGCTGCAGTAGAGCTGTTAACAGAGGCAGAGGACACAGAGTGCTGCATGTGTCTTGTGTCCACCCACACTGCTCTGATTGTGTGTTATGGCTCTGGAGGGACATGACCCCAGGCCTCTGCTCCTCTACTCAATATTACCTCACACACACACACACACACACACACCCCCACACCCCTACACACATATATACACACACACACACATAGACACACACATATTTACACCCAAACATATATATACACACATGCACACACTCGTATACACCCCCCCCCCACACACACACACACACACATATATATATATATATATATATATATATATATATATATATATATATATATATATATATATATATATATATATATATATACATACACATACATACATACATACATACATACATACATACATACATACATACATACATACATACACACACAACACACACACACACCTGCACACATAAAAACACTCATATACACATATACACACACACCCCTACATATACAACCACACATATACACCCCCCCCCACACATATATACACTCTTGCGCACACACAGATGCACAAATGTGGGGACATTGACTTACATTCATTTCCTGGAGACAGATTCTGACCCTAACTAACCTAAACATGAACCTAAACCCAAACTTTAACATATTTTAACCCATATCAGAATTTTAAAGAGGGGGTAGTATGCAAAAATTTTCAGTCTTTCTGCCAATGTTGTTCCCTGATCAAAAACATGAGGAGGTTTCAAATGTCATCCATGCATGTTTCAGTAATATAGTGATCTCTCCTGGGCCCTGTTCAAACCCATCACACATGCTCCCACATGAGAATTCTCCATAAATACACAAAAACATTGTATAAAACTGTACACAACAACTTCACAAACCTGATGTGATGTGCAGTAGATTCATTAGCGAGATGCAGCTAACTGTGTTGTAATAGTGCTCTGAAGGGGGAGTGACTCAACGTAGAGAGCAAGGGGACACTTCAGAACATCAAAATTGAAATGAAGCTTATAAAACTTGTTAATACATTGTTTATGATTAATATGTTGTAGCGGGTCTACGACGGCATCCTTAAGTTTAAAAAACATTCAGCCACAGTACAGACAATCAGTGTTCAAGTCTCCTCATGATGCACGTGTGTGTTTATAGAGTTTAGTCCCCACACTGTGATAAATACCCACCCACACATTCATTACACTTAATGGAGGACAGAGGATGGTCCGATCTAAACACGTCAATATAAAGGAGGATAAGGAGGGAAAAGCTGCTTGTTTTTATTGAGCTTGGTTGTTAATTAACAGTTGAAACATATTTTTGACAATTAAGTAAAAAAATGTATTAAATAATGGCCCTGTACCTGATTTTTACCATCATAAAGATGTGAAAATCAGAACTAGTTCATTTTAAACAGTTTGCAGTGTTTTAAAGTTACTCCTCACTTACCTTATGCATTCTGAACATCCTAATTATTCACCATGCTAAAATAAATAAATTAAAATATTAACCAGGGCAATATGACTTTTCTATTTTTTTCTGTCCCATTAAACTAATAAAAATGGCTTTGACTTAATTTCCTGTACATAAACTACACATACTTTTAATCAGATCAGTTTAACACAAAAAACAGCCACATTTCTTCCTCCAAATATTTAAAAGAATTTGAATTTCATCCAAATGTGATTAACTGCATGAACTCTGTTTGGAAATAACTTGGTGGTGGTTGGATTTTTATCACTGCATCACAATTTGGAGAAAGAAAAATTGTGTTGTGCCATTTGACCCCTCCCCCCAACACCAAGCTGTCGCCATGGAGACAGATGTAGTGGATGCAACAGATGTAACACAAACAGAGGGCCGCGGGCGTCCAACCAGCAACTCTATTACTCTGCCCGCTCTCTATTTCTCACTCCCTCTCTCTCACTCCCGCTCTCTCTTCTTCTCTCTCTCTCTGTCTTCCTCTCTCCCTCTCTCTCTCTCTATTTTTCACTCTTCCTCTCTCACTCTTTCTCTCTTCCTTTCTCTCTGTCCCCCTTTCTCTCTTCCTTTCTCTCTTCATCTCTCTCCCTCTCTGTCTTTTTCTGTCTCTCTCCCACTCTCTTCTCTTTCTCTCTTCTCTTTTTTTGTCTCCCTCTCTCTCTCTTCTCTTCGTCTCTTCTCTTTTTCTGTCTCCCTCTCTCTTCTCTTCCTCTCTTCTCTTTTTCTGTCTCTCTTTCTTCTTTTACTCTCTTCTCTTTTTCTGTCTCTCCCTCTTCTCTTCCTCTCCTCTCTTTTTCTGTCTCCCGCTCTCTCTCTCTCTTCTCTTCCTCTCTTCTCACTTTCTGTCTCTCTCTCTCTCTCTTCTCTTCCTCTCTTCTCACTTTCTGTCTCTGTCTCTCACTCTTTTCCAGTATTTAAAAACTTGAGTGTGGTCAGTGGTGAATCAGTTGTATTGTTCACTATTATCACCATTATTGTTGAGATGGGGATGATTGACAGGTGCTTTAGCCAATCAGGGACAGTCCTGGTGTGTTTTGTTTTTTTGTGTATGTGAGGACGTCTGAACTCCTGCTTTATAAAACGTGTTTTAGACAGTCGCAGGTCCCGCTTCCCTCTCTGTTCTCAGATTCAGGATCTCTCTCTCTCCTTCCCCCTCTCTCCTGCTCTCTCAGTCTCTCCCTCTCTCACTTACCTCGCTCCATTTCTCTCGCTCCCTCACACTTACCTCGACATCTCTCTACCCCCTGGCCCGGACTATAAGAGCACATGCAGAGGAGCAGCAGAAGCCCCGCCACCCCCCACCGCTACTGCCTTCTCTCTCTTTGTCTCTGTCTTTCTTTCTCTCTCTCTCTCTCATTCCTCCCTCACTCCCTCCCTCACTCACTCACCTCTCTCTCCACACAGTCCCAGACTAACCCTTACACAGATGCAGAGGAGCAATAGAATCCCTCTTTCCTCCCTCCTCCCTCCCTCTCACTCACTCTCTGTCTCTCACTGTCTCTCCACAGTCCCGGAATATAAGAGCTCATGCAGAAGAGCAGTAGTCTCTCTCTCTCTCTTGCTCCCTCTCTCACGTCTCCCTCTCTCTCTTTCTCCACAGCTCCGGACTATAAGAGCTCATGCAGAGGAGCAGTAGACCCCCTCTCTCATCCTTCCCTCTCTCTCTTGCTCCCTCTCTCACGTCTCTCCCTCTCTCACATCTCTCTCTCTCTCTCTTACTCCCTCTCTCACATTTCTCTCTCTCTCTCTTGCTCCCTCTCTCACATCTCCCTCCCTCTCTCTCTCTCTCTCCACAGCTCTGGACTAAAAGAGCTTATGCAGAGGAGCAGTAGACCCCCTCTCTCATCCTTCCCTCTCTCTCTTGCTCCCTCTCTCACGTCTCTCCCTCTCTCATGTCTCCCTCTCTCTCTCTCTTGCTCCCTCTCTCACGTCTCCCTCTCTCTCTCTCTCCACAGCTCTGGACTATAAGAGCTCATGCAGAGGAGCAGAGGAGCAGAAGGAGCCGTGTGCGTGTGGTCCGCTGAGATGTGCCTGTAGGAGCGTTTCACACACGGGGGTTGATGCTGATGAAACTGATCTGCTCGGGTAAGGAACACAACATTTAACTTGTGCTTTTATCTATTTGACCTGTCTATACTTTTTATGTTTTATTTTGTATTTTATGTGTGAATACTGGGGCTGTTGGCCTTTAGTTGTTTCATTAATGTGTCAAATCTTGTATTAGTGGATTAAACGGACAACAGCAAATTTGCTAATTTTTGTTATTTATATTGTAAAAAGGCAGATTAAATTCATGATTCACAAGTTTAATCTGTGTTTATATAAATATGTTGTTTCCTAGTACTAGTTTCTGCATATATAGTAGTTTTTGCATGAACTCCCCCTGCAGGTTTAGCCTTGTCAGTGCAGTTTGAGTCAGATACACACAGACACGTAACAGTTTTCAGAGCCAATCGATCAGCAGCACATGCCCAAGATTTATTTTGCTACTAGGGAATATAAGTCAGACTCTACAACACAATTCAAACTACACTAGGTCAAAATTTTGTTTATTTCCGGTGTGATGTAATGTTTAACTTACCACTTAACAGAAATATTTGCGTTTTGTTTAATTGCACGAATAGGTCTGCTTACCGGTAGTTTAAAAAAAAAAAGTGATACTGGAGTGCTGCACTGGATTAAAACCTGTTAACTGTACATATAAATGGACGTAGCTAACCTGCTAGCCGCCGCGTTGGTAGGTAGTGATCATGGTCTCGCGTCCTGCTTTATTGACTCTGACTCCAATCCACTTTACATTGAAAAACTGTAGCCCTTCTCTCTGTGATTTTGGTCTTAAAATGTTCCTATTGACCCGCTCTACATGATCCTGGTGATTTTATTTTACTTTTGTGTCCGTAGCTCAAGATATGAACATTAATAACAGATGAATCAGGCGTCTTCTTTCCCTGAGGTCGCTTCCGTTAGCGTTAGCAGCAGCTTTGATTGACAGCGTTGTTAAGCATTTGCTACCTTCTAAGCCTGTGGTACGGGCGGGAAGAGGCGTTACCTTCAACAGTCTCGCTCCTGATTGGCTCTTTTGTTGCTATGATACTCGCGGTCGGAAATAGGTCCAAATTCGCCGCTATAACTGCTCTAGCCTCGATGCGCTTCATTTGACTGGAGCTGAACACTATGGGTGACGTCACACTCACTCAGTCCACTTCTTTATACAGTCTATGATCCAAACTTACAAAAATGGCAGAGGCGCACTGAACCTTCACGAGGTGTCGCCCTATAGGAGTCATCATACGATTACAAACTGGACCTTTATACACATATATACAGATAAATCAAAGTATACTGACAAAATGGCTCCCTAAAACACAATAGATAAGAACTGCTCTGTATCGACTGGAGTGTAGTCAACAATATATCCCTCCCTTAGGTTACACAGCACACATCATCACCAAAAAATATGACGTTAACAGCGCTGTAAGAGATCAATCGATATGTTTTTTTGGTTTTTTTTATGGCCAATGTCGTTACCGATTGTTTAGAATCCAGAGTGTTTCTCTTTGGCGCTCTGTCTCCTCCTCTGGGGTCCTGAGACATGACCTCGATCATCATGGCCCCGGGAAAGTTAGGGCAGCTGTGGTCGACTGATTTGTAATGTTTTGCCACTAGATAAAGTATGTCAGTTCTAAGGCAGATTTATGTTCAAGTCTGCATACGACGCTGTTAACTCAACTGAACATTTTGGAGCTAACGACTTTTTATGGAGGTGAGGTGCTCCAGACCAGGTGATGTTTAAAGGGCCCATATTACACTATTTTCTGATCTGTTATAATGTTATTTCCTCGTCACAAACAGACCTGGAGATGTGTTTTGTTTCATTCACACATATTTAACACACAAATCCTGCATATTTAGGCTGAGTTCTTCTCTCAAACTGAAAACACTCTGTTCCCCCTTGTGATGTCATGTGGTAATACAGGAAGTGCCTTACTATGTTTTTAAACTCCACACTCCTTCACTCAAATCATTTGGATGATTTCAGCCTTGGAATTAACTATCTCTACTGAAGTAAAGGTAAAATGTAGCTGTTAACTTGAAAACTACCACTTCATGACATCACAAGGCGGAACAGAGCATTTTGAGGTTTGGAGATGTAGACAGACTAATAATAAAGCGTTAAAACAAACACAACTCCAGATAGGTTTTTGATGATGTAACAACATTATAACATGGCTAAACGCTCTCAAGAGTTATGTTTGTGTAATATAGGACCTCTTTAAGTGTCTGTGCCCTCCCATAGGAAAAGAAAGGCCTTATGTGTCTAATGTCATATGATAATGTCCTTTGGGGCTGTTGGTGCTTTTGCTGTTTGCAGGAAAAGTCCTTGTGGTCTGTTGTTCTGACCTTGGGCACAGCATTGTCAAGTGTTTTCCTATTGTACCCTCTCATTTAGAACGATTGTGCATATCCTTGGCTTGTTAATCAAGGCAAATAGTGTCATCACATATTCTCTTTAAAGGTCCTATAGTACACAAAAGTGACTCTTGTGAGCTTTAAGCCTCGTTATAATGTTGTTACCTCACCAAAAATATACCTGGAGTTGTGTTTTGTTTCATTGTTTTGAGTAAATTTATTATCATCTCCAAAGCTCAAAATGCTCTGTTCCTCCTTGTGATGTCATGAAACTCAGGTTTTCAAGATGACAGCTACTTTTTTTACCTTTTGTTCAGTAATAATTGGCATTTCCTGGGATTAAATAATCCAAATAATTCTATAGAAGATGTGTGGAGTTTAAAAACACAGTGGAGCACTTCCTGTATTATCAGATGACATCATGAGATGGAACAGAGTGTTTTCAGTTTAAGAGAAGAACTCAGCCTAAATATGCAGAGTTTGTGTGTTAAATATGTGTGAATAAAACAAAACACAACTCCACAACACAACTTATTATTATGTTACAAAGCTCTTAAAGGTTACGCTACAATTTAGATTAGATTTGACTTTCGTATTAAAGAGGTTGGTGTTCTGTGTTGGTGCGTGTGAGACGCCCTTGGCTAAAACTTGAATAGCGTCTAGAGGCAGCGGCGTACCTGATCACAGTTTCTTGATAAGCGTCTGGTGTAGCTGGCGTGGGCGGAGTTTGTAGTTGTTTACTATTAGGGACAATAAACTGTAATATCGTTTATCGTGATAAAAAGCATTGACAATAATAGTTCGTGGGACATTTATATAATCATGATAATCACCAACAAAGATAAGAAAGATTAAAAAAAAAACACTTATCCAAGGGGAGTCGACGGGAGGGACAAACGGGTCTGTTGTCCGGGGGTTTAGGGGCCTGGAATTGAACTGTCTTCCTTTTAAATTGTATTCGAGGGGGGCCAATGTGAGACTTCCTGCCCCGGGCCCCTAAATTTGAGTTGACGGCCCTGCTCATCCAGAATATTCTCCACTTGTAGTTGTTTTTATTGATGGCAAAGTACAACATTATAAAAGTTCTTTAAACATGGAACGTCTTCATAAGATTAAAATTACAATTACTCATATCCATAACATTTTAAACTGTCAGCAACTTTAATAATTATCGTGATATAATCGTTAATTGCAATTATTTTGGGCATGATAATCGTGACACTAAATTTCAATATCGTGCCATGCCTCGTTTCTAGGTCTGTCACGATAACACATTGTGAAGTACGATATAGTAAATATAGACAATAAACGATAATAGTGAAACTAATTTATGCCACTGACACGAAACACAACAGTAGATTTACACCACAAAAACTATTTTAAATTTACAATATTGTTAAAAAAAAGACAGGCTGATGTACTTGGGAGCGTGTGGCATGTTTAATACATGGTTTCTTGTGGGGGATTTTAGTGTTGAGGGGCTCAGGTATACACTTGTACAGGTTGTGTGTACTATTGTGTCCAAGGGCAAGAAACATGTATTTGCACCATATAAACAGAGATCGACCGATACATTTTTTTTCATGGTTGATGTCGGCAAAGATTGTTGTAAGGCCGATTTTAATTATTTTCCCTAAATTGTGCCCTTTAAATTTGCTACAAACTCACCCCTCAAGCCTTTTTTTTTACCACAAACCTATTCACCTTTTTCTGGAAGTTGCCGTGGGCGCCACTATCGTCATTCAGGTTGTATTATTTTGCATGAGTCTGCCGATCTTGACAGTAAATAAGTTGTATATGGATTACAGAGTCGTTTTGAAGCTTCCCAGAGAATCAGTGCAGTGTTGGCTTGTTCTTGTACATAAGCATTGAACATTTGACACAAATCAACAGTACTTTATAGAACATTTTAGTGTCAAAACTATTCCCAAATTGGCCATTGAAAGGAACAAGATCCCCGCATAAGAATTCTTTTCACCGAAAGAAAACACGGTTTAGTTGCATTTATTGAAAAAGTGTCAGGGCTGAATAAGGTCAGTAAGATGAGAGAGAGAGAGCTGTGTGGTCATGTTTTGTGCATCTTTTCATATTAAAATGTTAGTATAAAACTTTGTGTGTATGTTCTAAACAGCAAATTGACCAAAACAAAATATCGGCCTGTGCTGGAGATTTAAGGCCAACCGATATGTCAGTCTATCTCTACATACTGTATCAACATTGTAGTTGTACTCCCTCTTGTTGCTTGTATCATTGAAGTTTTTACTGAATACTTACAGAACACATTAGGGCTTCTATAGATTCTACATTTTTAATTTATAACATTAATAATTTTAAGTATAGTACAAGCCAACGTTAAATCTGTCAACGTTAAAGTTGACAGATTTAACTTTGCCTTTTACTATGGATCAGACCTGGACAACTGAGAGACACAGACATAATTTGAAATAGCCAAAAAAACTGGTATCATCATTCTGGTGTACTTTTCTTTCTGTTTGTTGGAGTTATGAACAAGTCAAATCTTTTTATCGCCTTTAATAAATAACTAAACCTTTGATGAGGGGGACAGTGTTATATGTTGAAAGCTCACGGTTAGCAGTACGTTTCTGTCCAAAGCTCCGCCCACAAGCTTATGTCACCCATGCTCCCGCATGACAATTCTCCATAAATATATAAAAGCATGATACAAAAGAATGCACTACAACTTCACAAACCTGAATCGATTTGCAGCAGTTTCATTAGCAGGATGCACGCTGATTGTGTTGTGATTGTGCACTGAAGGGGGAGTGACTTAGCAAGGAGAGCAAAGACTCAGAGCATTAAAAAACAAAACTGAAAATGATAAAACATGTTAATAAGTTGTTGTGTGCGCATATAGCATTTTCCAAACAATAACCTTTAACACTTAATAAAGTAGTTACATGCTGAGCCTGAATCCTTCGTAATTAACAGTTTGTTCATTATGAGTTGGGTCTTTGTGCATGTTTTATTAAGGCTAATTACAGTGCAGTCGTAAAGTGGTTATGATCATCTGAGCCCCTCCCTCAGACACTCCTCTCCTCTGTTTGTTCTGTCCATTATTGTGGCCAGGGTTCCCTCAGTGTATTTTTAGCAGGTCACTGTTTGGCCTCTCAACATGTATTTATGGAATCACACTAAAAGATGTTACGCAAGCACACACACACAGAGAGAGAAGAGAGACAAGAGAAAGAGGCATAGAGGAGAGGAGAGAGAGCACACACAGAGAGAGGGAAGAGAGAGAGCATACATGGAGAGAGATGAGAGAGAGCACACATGGAGAGAGAGGGAGAGAGAAGAGAGAGCACACATGGAGAGAGAGACAGAGAGAGAAGAGAAAGAGGCAGAGAGGAGAGGAGAGAGAGCACACACGGAGAGAGAGAAGAGAGAGAGCGTACATGGAGAGAGAGAGAAGAGACAGCACACATGGAGAGAGAGGGAGAGAGAGGAGAGAGCACACATGGAGAGAGAGGGAGAGAGAAGAATAGAGACAGAGACAGAACAGAGACAGAGACAGAATAGAGACAGCGACAGAATAGAGACAGAGACAGAATAGAGACAGAATAGAGACAAAAGAGACAGAATAGAGACGGAGACAGAATAGAGACAGCGACAGAATAGAGACAGAGACAGAATAGAGACAGAATAGAGACAAAAGAGACAGAATAGAGACGGAGACAGAATAGAGACAGCAGACAGAATAGAGACAAAAGAGACAGAATAGAGACGGAGACAGAATAGAGACAGCAGACAGAATAGAGACAAAAGAGACAGAATAGAGACGGAGACAGAATAGAGACAGCAGGCAGAATAGAGACAGCAAACAGACTAGAGACAGAGACAGAATAGAGACAGAGACAGAACAGAGACAGAGACAGAATAGAGACAATAGAGACAGAAACAGAACAGAGACAGAGACCAAATAGAGACAGACAGATGGAGGGAGCTTGGTCGGATAAGTTCAACACTTTCATAGATGTGTCTTTGTCACATCACACTCATCTTTTAAGAAAACATCACGTCATGTTCTTCTTTGTGCACTGGAGACAAAATGTATATTGATTTGAATTCAGAATGGGTAGTTTGACAAATATATTGTAGGTTCTTTCTAAATTTCAGGAAAGTAAATGATTCAAACTTTAGTCAATCAGTTCTAAAATATTATAAGCAATACAGAATGATCTTGATAAAATGCTAACCAAGTCACATTTAGCTCCATCAACTTTGGCACCAATTCACTTTCTATTGAAAAACTGTTGTCCTTTTCTCTGTAACTGCTGCTCTTTCTGACCTTAGCTGTTCGTATTAACCCGCTCTACATGATCCTGCTGTTTTCATTTCATGATTGTACCAGTAAATCAAAATATAAATATAATATAAATAAATCAGATGCCTTCTTTCCCCAAGGTTGCTCCTGTTAGCGTTAGCAGCAGATTTGATTGACGGCTATCATATCAGGCGGGAAGGGATGCGCGTTTTCAATAACCTCGCTCCTGATTGGCTTTTTCATTGCACTCCCAGATTTCCACATATGGACTTTAGCTCCAGATTAGCTGTTGTAACTGCTGTCCTTGATCATAGGTGGGTTACAACATAGAAGTGATAAAGGAGGGGTGCATTTATATGATTAACCTTAAAGGTGATTGGTTGAGGGGTGAAGGTAGCGGGCTGTGATTGGCTGACACTTACAAATAGCTGAAACTTCCTCTTCGTTGGTTGGATTTTTTATCGTCCAATATTTACTTGCCTTTGTATTCATTCTACACAGACTTTTTCCTTCTCAAACCCCTCTTCTGCCATGGTGCATTCATGGTCCCTCTGACAATCCGACATCCATGTGGGATAAGATATAAAGTGATGAATAAAAGAAGAGAAAGATAAGGCTCTATGTGGATATGTCAGGCTGTCTCTGCAGGGGGCTGGCATAGGCTGACATTTGACGCTGTGCTTTAGAACGGCAAAACAGGCAACCAAAGAGATCACATGCAGATAAGTTCATATGTTAAAGGAGACATAATGTGTAAAATCACTTTTCAAAGCTTTTAGCCATGTTATAATTGTTTCTCTTAAAGTTGTATTTATGCATCTTTGAGTAATCTTTATTCTTCTGTATTCAAGACGTCTGCTCCGATCTCCCCCCATTATCACCTCCACCAGTACACGACCACTGAGGTGTACTTATTTTGTTCTCCAATTTAATTTTATTAATTTGTGATACATGTAGGATTTGGCAGCGTCACATAGTATATTTTTCAACCCTGAAGTCTGCAGACTTGTTTCTTAATTATTAATATCTAATTAATAATATCCAAATTATAACATAATTATCTACAGGTGTCATAGATTCTAACTGTATAATAAACACAAGCACAATATGTCTGTTTGAATAAAAGCAAAATATAGATTGACTTTGAATATACACTGATTATGTCATTCCAGTCTGGCTGCTGTCTGACTTTAAGATGAGTTTAAGGTGAGTTTAAAATGACTTTAAGGTGACATATGACTGAAGAAGCCTGAAGGCTAAAATGGGAGTGAGCGTCCATATGCTCACACAAACATCATCTGGCGTACAGTATGTTTGGAAATTATGTAATCACGGGAACATCTGCGCCACAATGTGTGCCAACCTGAGTGGAGATCAATATAAATAAAAGTGAATGTATTATTTTTTTATTATAAACAAGTCTTGAACAAGACCCCATCATTTACTTCAACTGCTTAGATACGATTGACTTAGTAGTTCATATCAGACTGTTCTGACCTGTCTATTGTCTGTGTCAGTCTCTCTTTTGTCGCTTTACAAAAAAAAAACAAAAAAAAAAACGGACATTGTCCCTACAGGTCATGTGCGGTAGTGCATGCAGTAAAGCAGAAAAATCTCTGCTGGCTGAGATATGTTAATTACTCTGTAATAAGTTAATGGAAGGCATTCCCTGTAAGTATACAGTAACTTAAATGCTAAAGGTATACATAAATAACGTGTTTAAGCAGTTAAGGTGTACAAAAAAACAAACAATTTTCAAACTAATTTGCATGCTAACTTGTGTTGAGTTACTACAGTGCATTGAGTTAGCATTAGCATATTAAAATATGGTTCCCTGTATTTCTCTGCAAGACTTCTAATTTCACACCTGCCATTTAAACAACAGTCTAAATCCATCCTGGCGTCAGTGACTTATTGTGTGGAGGTGTGTATTTCCTGGACAGTAGAGACAGGGGTCTGTGAGGCCAGTACACAGACTTTATAGGCAGGAGATGTATCATCATTCTGTGGTAACTTCAGAAGAGCAGAACTATTACAATTATAATTTGTTGCTTAACTAAACTTGTGATAGGCTTCAATGCCATAGCATAAACTGACATCTGCATTGACCCATCCTACAGTGTTAATGCAGCCTGTCAGGGAAGATCTTAAACAGACTCTACAGAGAATTATCCATTTAAACTGGTGGCTTAAATTCTTTACTTTTATTTTACTAAAGCGAGTCTATATATGAAAGCCATCTTAAAGCTGTTACTTTATTAAAAACAGACCTGGAGTTGTGTTTTGTTTCAACTGACTCATATTTGAGTAACCCTGTTTTATCAGTCATCTACATCTACACCTCCAAAGCTCAAAATGCTCTGTTCCACCTTGTGATGTCATGCAGCAGTAGTTTTCAAATTAACAGCTACATTTTACTTTTTGTCCAGTTGATTGGAAATTCCAGGGCTAAAATTATCCAAATGGTTCTAATGAAGGTGTATGGAGTTTAAAACACAGTGGAGCACTTCCTGTATTATCAGATGACATCACAAGGTGGAACAGAGTGTTTTCTATTTGAGAGAAGAACTAAATGTGCAGGGTCTGTGTGTTAAACATGTGTGAATGAAACAAAACACAACTCCATGTATGTTTTCGACGAGTAAACTACTGTGTAACATAGGCCCTTTAAATTGGACATTGTTGGAGACCTTCATAAGCAGAAAATGCGGCAAATTAGCAAACAAACAAGACAGGTTATGCTTTTCCTATACATATTTTTGGCTCTCTTATGAAATACATTAAGACCTTTGATTTGAAAAGAGAATTTTATTCATTTTCATGCCCAAACGTTTCAAATTAAAACATTTCTGTCAACAAACTGCATCTTTATTTGCTGCTGAACTCATTTCTGTCAACAATAACAAAACACCAACCTAGCATACGCAATCCATATCCATTCAATTCAACCGCCTCGCCGCGTACTGAAGAGCCTATAGCATATATGTCTTAGGCCCCGCCCCTTTCATATGCATGCAAAAGATAAAAGCGACACAATCTCCATATTTGCCATCTGAAATAGGATCTGCCTTGCTCCCCATGACTGCCCACATCATCTATGCATCTCTCGCCTTCCCATCTCCGCGCCATCAATCACCTCAGTATGGAAAGTTACGGGAGAAAAAGACCTGATTTTCACAGCTGTTGTTACAGTGAATCCGCCTATCACCGTAACCATAACCCAATCTATCCCGTTCATTTGAATCTATTGAAACTGTGATTGCGAGGGTCAGGAAAATACCAAGGTTGTTCCGCCTGGCTAACCTCTCCATCGGGGCAGGGCGAATTAAAGGGGAGCAAAGGTGCGCTGAAAACAAAGTACGGGAGAGCTCCATCTTATCTGCCGGACGGTCGGTCAATGGGAAATCTATGAGGCGGAGGTGATGAGGCGTGGGTGGGTGGGCACAGAGCAGAGAGAGGGGAGATGGAGACGCAAATGAGCCGTGGGGAGGGCTGTGGAGTGGGAGTGCAGGGACACGCCGGTGGAGAGGTAGCATTGTGCATGGGTAAGATATATTGTGGAACTATAGCAGCTTTTGACTTTCAGAGATGGAGATTGTTGTTCTAAGATAAAAACATGTGTACAGTATATATGTTTCACGGTGGTAAATTCATTGGTGGTAAATGTGACCCTTGAAAATCAACGCCCCAAAGTATTCATGTCCCGAGCAGCGCTTCTCCAGGGACAAGTAGCTCATAATGAGGTATAATGAACCAGAAAGGATCCGCGCTTCAGTCTGGATCTTTGCTCCACCTTAGAACCAGCCGAGCCCAAGGGTACGGAAGGCAGGACAGCCGACCCGCCCGGACATACTGCAGAATAGTATACTCTCCAAACCCCTGCCCCCTCCTGGAACCAGCGCATGGAGGATGGAGCCGCCTCACGAACCCATCCAGACTGGACTGTTTGAAATATGTGCAGTACAGTTTGATAAATCCTACAGAACATCTCATTTTTTCGTAAATAAGTGACATTACGTTTCTTGTGGTACTTGAGGGAACTAGGGGTAGGCAGGATTTTCCAGAGCAAAAATCATAATTTTGATTCAAGTTGTTATTTTTTAACTATACGTTATTAAGAAGTACCTAAGGCTATCTGCTGCTTCAGGGACTTCATACTTCACTGTGATTGGTTAAATCCACCTGTC
Source organism: Periophthalmus magnuspinnatus (assembly GCF_009829125.3). NCBI lineage: Eukaryota > Metazoa > Chordata > Actinopteri > Gobiiformes > Gobiidae > Periophthalmus > Periophthalmus magnuspinnatus. Next base: position 7,517,065 of record NC_047140.1, on the reverse strand, counting down.
ATTCACTCAGAGCATGAACAAGACTGAACTACAGGAGGAGTCGTTGAGGAAAATGTCTGTATTTGAGCGTAGAGCTGCAGTAAGTATAAATTAATGTTACAAAAAGCACATTTACACAGAGATGAAATCAGAGTTTTTTATTATTATTATTTCCAAATGTAAAACAAATCCATAAAACATAAACATACAACACTGTACCATAACAAACTGAAAAAACCCAAACATCTTCAAAGAATCTATTTTCCCTTCAGTACATTTTATTTTTTTCTAAAGGCCGAGCAGATCACAATTTTTATTTGCCAGCCCAAGTGGTTGTACAATAAATATTTTAGTTTCGTTTTCATCGTCACAATTCTTCCAATAATAAAGATTATAGACTAAATAAAACCACTATATTGACACTGTTCACCTCTGCCTTTCAGATTCTCTCAGTCTTTAACACAGTTTAAGACTACACTAAAAACCCACCTCTTCTCCCTGGCATTTAATACGAGCTACACAGGACATCTTTGTGTTTTATTGGTGTTTTCTATGCATCGTATTATCTGCGTATTTATTTTTGCTGACTTTTATGTGGAGCACTTTGGTCAGCTGAAGTTGTTCACATAGAAGTAAACTTACCTATTACTATTTTTAATCAATCTCTTTTCAAAAAACCCTGCACATTTTAGGTTTATGAGGAAAACTGTAGTACCTTACCAAAACACAAGCAGAACATGTGACTGAGATGGTGCATTCGTCATTATAAATTACCTTGAACATACAATTTGGGTGTAAATCTCTAAAAATCTCCCAGCTGTTGCTCAGGGTAGACAAATGCACCAGTGTTTTTCCAATAGTAGGGTTAGGTAACAACATTGTCTTGGTACATTAAAAGATTTTCCTCTAAAGAGCATTCTAATAGGAAATATCTGGATCCAGCTGCTATGTTCTCTAAGCCCATGATGCACTGGGGTTTGGAGGGCACTAAAAACAGGAAGCTCATGTCCCTAATATGCACCAACCACCTGCTCCAGAGCGCTCATATTAATCTGTCTGAGCAAGCCAGACCTCTGCATACTTCAGTCTGAGAGAGTGGGACAACTACGTATTGCATTATGTTCTTCTGTAACTCTGGGTTGTAATAAATGCACACAAAAAAAAATTCATAGCCTGGAGAGCCAAGACTTACCAGCTTTCCTTATACTTTACAAAGATGTGTGGTCTGGGACAGGTCTAGAACATTATGCGTGATTGTATTTGAGCAAAATGTGTCTCGCCCCAGTACAGATTTATATATTTTATAAGCAGCTCTTGAGGTATGTCTGTGTACTGTCTGCGTCTAATCGTACAACGTGTTATTGTCAGGTAATCAGGAAGTGTGTGGTAGCATGGTAGTTGCTGTTGTGGTAAATAATTAGAATGCTCATAAGGTAGGAATAACTTTGAGGAATAACTTTGGGCCACTGTAAACTGTTTAAAATTAGCTATTTTTAGTTCACATTTTAAATAACAATAAAAATCACGTACAGGACTTTTCAACAGTGATTAGTTACAATGTCTCAATTAGTTTTATTTAATTTAGGTATCAGGGCTAGATTAATTAAAAACATCAAATTTAAAAATCAGCAAGTTAAGTATTGGAAACTGTAATATGATCTGCTTTTTGGATAATTAAATCAGCTGATATTGGGGAAAAAATGTCCAGCATCAACAACTAAAAAGCTAGATCTGATGCCTAAATAAATCTTAAATTTACACAAATTTTATGTCACTTAAACTTCATAATGTGTTTATCAGGCAGATTGTGCAGTGTAAAAAGTAAAGGGGAGTTAACACACCCTTGAGGGATTCCCAATTTTATTTTTTCTCTTCTTTCTTTCTCATTTCTTTATCTTTATTTATACCGGGGAACCCAATGAGAGCACTTGAGCTCTCTTTTTCTTGGGCGTCCTGTTTAAAATACAATACAAGCAGAAAAACAGTCCATAAAAACATTAAAAACAGATGCATGTGTGTGCATAAAAGTTTGTTACCAGATTATTAAAGTGTCGAAGTATCCAGTTTTGCTAGTCCTTGGAGTGTATTCTATTTTTGTGAAGTAAAACAGCTAAAAGCCTCTTTTCCTTCACAGTTTTGGTGCAGCTCGTCCTTAGCCTTATGCAGTCATGTGATCTGGTATTAAATGTTCCAATATCAATGATTAACAAGCAGGTGAGGTATTCTGGCAGTGTTTGAAGTAGTCCCTTACAGACTACTTCAAACACAGTGCTGTTCTCTGCTAATAAACATAAACTTCTTAACTTAACTAACCTAAATGACCACATGTTTAATCATTGGTGGCAGTATTACTGTAGTGGAGTACATCGTAAGTAGCTATATTCACACCAAACTATTCCCCGTGACACGCAGCCGTCCTGATTGCTTTTTGCACTGCTAGCGCGGGTGCATGTTGAGACCACCGAAGCTGTACTTAGGGACAAAATGACTCACATCTAGAGGCCTCTTCTCTGATCCCCAGTCCCACACCCTGCCCATATAGTCCCTGCACAACTCACACCCGTACTCCACCAGGCAAACTGATCACTTAATGAAAAATACAAGGACAACTCCGAGGTTAATTGCAGTAAATGGAATTATCTTCAGCTACGGAGATTAGCAATTATATGTGGGTTATTTTTGTGTCTGATAATAATGTTTATAGTCCCCAGAAACCTTATCCAAGACGTACCATTTGTTTCCATACTCAAGAAGAGACATAGCGTCTGGCAGATTTTTACATCAGATGCCCTTCCTCTCACAACCAGCATCCTAATAGTCAGACCTGCTTAAGCACATTTATTTAAGTCACTTTGCAATAGGATTCGTTTTCAGACATCATACTTTCATGCCCGCTTGAGTAATATATTTGATAGTGTAACAGTACTTCTACATGAATAAAGTTCTCGCCTACTCCACCTGAAACTGATACTCATAGTAGATTATGAAGTGTTTTGCCTATGGACACAACACCAGTACTGTGTGCACATGCGGACAAGCGGATTTCAAACCAGCAACCTATCATAGAGTTCGACTGCCGATATAAAAAGTTACTTTGCTCTTCACAGTACAATTTATAACTTTGAAATTGCATTGCCTTGTTTTATTGCATTATTCTTACATACCAGGCTTCAATGATGTTTTTCCCCCCCTGCTCACCGCTGCGCCGGGTCAGACGGAGAGGCTGGAGCCCATAAATAACGCATTAGAGCACATTATATCATTATATCACAGGCCTTTGCCTTTCTAACATTAAACACATGGCGTCTACTTCACTGACCCTGGGAGATCCGGGCCTTTCTTCTCCTCTCATCGGTAATTCCCCGTGAAGCGCGGTCTATTTTTCCCTCCATATCGTCTTCTTCAAAGGACGGACCGAAGTGCAGATAAAATAGAGCAGAGAGAGGACGGACAAAAAGGTTTCTATTGTTCAGCCAGTTGTGGCAGAGTGAAGGACATCAAACATACTGCTACGCTAAGAGGCTTATAATTTAAAGGTCCTATATCATGCATTATTCTGGCTACTTCCAACGCCTTCATCTTGGTATTTATGTGTTGTGGGACTTTGAATAATGAAACTGTCTAGCGCAATATTTGCCCTTTAAGTAAAAGTACAAAGTCCACAAAGTTAAGTTAAAAATTGTAAACACAAAACATTAAATAATGCACCAAATACTGAAATTCTGAAAGGTTTGAAAAATAAAAATCATATAAAAAACACAAATGTTCAAATCATTTAATACAGTCAGCTGTAGACTTATTAGTAGTGGCAAGAGTGACTAAAACTTTAAAAACTTCTTTAACTGAGTAAGAGTGTTATGGGCTCGACACACGGGGAGCGACTAACGACAGTGTGCAGTGACACTCATCGCAGAGGCTTTAAAATCGAACACACGGGCAGCGACAAACTGCAGCGACTAGCGGCAGCTTGTCACGTCGCGCTCTGTTTCAGAGCAGATCGCGAGCCTCCTACACGTCTGATTGGCTGTTTATTTGGAGGGAATTTTGAGGTTAATAGCGGTAGATGGGAAAAGACGCTAAAATGAAATCTCGTAAAGTTTCTGTTTAATGTAAAAACCTTAAATAAATATATTTTTTAAATGTTGAATCAGTCTTTAATACATTTGGTTATTAGCCTCCATAAATGTATCTGAATTAACAAATTTGTGCATGTTAACTTACCCCTCATATTCACCCTGGCACCAACGAGTTCCCAGGCAGCTGCTTTTTTTGATATATCTCGGTCGTCTCTTTGAGATGACAAAAAGAATTGGGAAATCCGACACCGTGAGTCTCATTTTCTCCTCCATGATGTTTCTGAAGTGGACAGTGCATTGGCTCGTCAATCAAACTCTCGCTGATTGGCTGTTGTGCAGGCGACAGCGATAAAAGTAGAACATTTTTCAACTTTCATTAGTCGCGTCGCAGGCCCGCGAGGAGCGCGAGGTTTTCACGTGCACGACTTTTGCTTGTCACGGAGGTGAGAGAGATGAGCGATTTTCACAGTGTCACACAGGGACCATTGAAAATAAACGGAGAGCGAGCGACGTCGAGCCCATTACACTGTCAAATATATTCAAGTAGGAGTAGAGTTGTAGTGTCAGAAAACTATTTTGAGTACATTTTTTAAAGTTACGCAAGTAAATGTACATGAGCAAACTGCACCTCTTATCACAAGATGTATTTTTCACTTTAAAGAGGGAGTATTGTGCTAAGAATCTATTTTCTTGAGCTTTCTACCATGTTATAATGTTGTTACCTCGTCAAAAACATGCCTGAATGTTTGAATAATCTAGCGATCTCTTACAGGCCTTATTCGACCCCTCTTTACGGTTAGCTGTTAGATTCTGTGTAAGGCTCTGCCCACAAGCCTACGTCACCCATGCTTCCACATGACAATTCTCCATAAATATACAAAAACATGATGCAAAACTGTACACTACAACTTCACAAACCGGATGTGATGTGCTATGTTGTGATAGTGCTCTGAAGGGGAAGTGACTTAACACAGAGAGCATCAAAAAATAAAACTAAACATTAAACATGTTAATATGTTGTTTTGGGCAAATATAGCGTTTTCTAAACAGTACAAGCTAACATGGTGATCTAAATATGTTATGTGTTAGCGGTTAAAACCCCATAGAAACAAAACAGCCCGTTTAATTTCTATGATTCTTGCCATATTGAGCTTTTCTAGTCGATCACACACAAAACTAGGCCTTGCGCGACTACACTGACACAATTAGAACAAGGAGTATCCAGGAGCCTCTACTGCACCTGTTCTTTAGGCTTCCCTGTGCTGGACTCTCACCAGGTTTGAGGCAGCTGTGCCGATTCCAATGGACAAACCGAGAATAGAGCCGGGGCTTCTAAAAGTGTCCGAGGGGGTAAACATAGTCTGACCATGTGCACCTGCATAAACACTGTCAACGTGAGGTGGGACGTGGTTATTTATGTCCACGTGCATAAGAATAGAATGCAGGAGGAAAGTGGGTGATTCTTAAAAGTTCAAATCGGGGTTGGACTATTTGCAGTGTTGTTGTTTCCTTGAAATTAACTTTTGCAATGACGCTACTTTTGGAAATTCATTGTAGGATTGTGTTGTTATTTTATGTCATCTATCTTATCTCTTAGTTTTAAAGATGATCTATCGTGCTTGTGTCTGCTCTATACTTATAATCTCAGACACCCGTGGATCATGATGTTATAATTTGGACATTTTACGTCACAATATTCATCTAAAACGATTTAATAAAAGAAACAAGTCCCCTGACACCAATGAGAACTGATATCGCCGTAAACGTCATCACAACAAAGTATGTGGCGGTAAATATAAGTGATTAAAGATTTCTCAAACATTCACAAATCACTCCAAATACAACTTTAGGTGAGTAAATAGTGAGACGAAACTACTATAACATGGTTAAATGCTGTGGTACAAGGTAACAAAGTACAAGATTGCAAAGCACCGTAGAAATTTTTTAGGTATCTGTACTTTACTTAAGTATGTTTTACAGTGGGTACTTTTTATTTTTACTTCACTACATTTTAGAGCAGTATCTGTACTTTCTACTTTCTACTATTTTTTAACAGGACAGAAAAGTAAAAAGCAATTTTCATATTATTTGAGAAGTTATTTTTACCATGTTTGTGGTAACATCTTGATTTAAGTTTTTGAGTTCAGCTTCAGGTTTGAGCAAACAAAAATAAATACACAAAATTCATGAGGAAAATTAAGAAACTGATTTGTATTGTTACCGTTGACCAAAATATGTATCATTTTTTATTTATATCACTACATTTAACACTGTTTTTATTCCTAAAGTACATTTTTAAACAAGTACTTAAATACTTTTACTTAAGTAGATTTGTTCATGTGATACTTTTGCTTGAGTATCTGTACTTTTCATTAAGTTACAAAATGAAGTACTTCATCCACCACTGGTTAAAAGCTCTAAAAAGCTGATTTTGCGTAACAGGTCTGCTTTAAATATAATGGGTCTACAGAATGTTGCGATGTCATCTGAAACCCAGCAGTACTCATTAAAATATTTTAATATGGATCATTTGCTCATAAGAATTCAAATATGACAACACCCAAAGCTAATCCTTCGTCACCCTTGCCGCTAATTGTCAGCAACCCATTTATGCTAGCAGCTGTTGTACCCGAGCGCTGCGCAGTATCCTCGGCCTGTACAAACATATGAATGAATGCGAGCGCTGGATGATTAAAGTGGTGAGGCGCTGCTATGTGGGCCAGGAGGCGTGCTCTCCGTCCCACTGGGGAGGGACACCCAGATTACTGTGAACTGTGATGTATTCTGACCTACATCCAGAGTGCTGATAACTCACACACACAGAGCACATAGATTATTCTCTTATAGGTGACATCACAACAGTAATGAATCCCTCAGTTTAAAATTAAAGAGGCGGTATTATGCTAAATGCTTCATGCTTCTTTTTTTTTTTTTTTTTTTTTAGCTTTCTACCATGTTATAACATTGTTCCATCATCAAAAACATGAAGAGGTTTTAGATGTCATCCATGCTTGTTTGAGTATTTTAGTGATCTCTCCTAGGCCTTATTCGAACCCTCCTTATGGTTATCTTTAAGATTCTGTGCAAGGCTCCGCCCACAAGATGACGTCACTCATGCTCCCACACCACAATTCCACATAAATATTCAAAAACACAATATAAAACTGTACACGACAACTTCACAAACCTGACGTGTTGTGCAGTAGTTTCATTACACGCTGATTGTGTCGTGATAGCGCTCTGTGGGGGGAGTGACTTAGGGAAGAGAGCAGAGAAATCAGAGCGTCAAAAACAAAAGTGAAACTTATAAAATATAGCATTTTCAAAACAATAAAAGATGACATGGTGAGTTAAAATTTTATTCAAAATGCAGGGACCATTTACATGAAACTCATTTGTCTGATAGTTTAAAGTAGAGAGACCAGATTTTCAATAATTCAGAAGTGGGACACACCCGGGTTGGGATGGTTGGTATAAATAAAATTGTGAAAATAATGAAGAGGGACTTATGTTGGTGCATTTTTCTTTTCGTTTTTTTTCAGGTTTTTTTCAGTTTTTGTATTTTAACTAAACACATGACAATATATTCCCTTCTTTACTGCTCTTGTGTAAAACTGAGACAAATCAATGGTTTTGGATAAATCTGCTGGAACATGAAACACATGAAACACATGGCTCAAAACAATAGAGACATCTGGTTGACCTAAAGGAATTGTCTGTAAGATTTTCATTTTAAATTCCATGAGCAGATAAATATAGCTTTTAGCGATAACAGTTATAATGCTGTTACAAAAACTTTGGGTGGTTGTTTGTATTAGAACAAGTATAAGACACACAGACCCATGGACCACTATGGAACCTACCTGGACAACTGTTTTTCTGTTTGAGAGAAGAACTCAGTTAACTGTGAATGAAACAAAGCACAACTCCAGGTCTGTTTGTGATGAGGAAATATTATAACATAGATCAGAAAACAATATAATATCATCCCTTTAATGCTGAAAGTCACACGTTTGTTTAAAGAAATTATGTTGGGTTTTTTTTTTATCATTGTGGAGACTATTCCTTTATATTCCTTTATATTGAATTTGAGTTTGAAATTTTAATATCATAATTACACACACTAACACTATTGTGACATAATCAAATTGTGGACATTGTTCCAGAGCAGTGGACAGCAGAAGGCTCTGTGTGCAGTACTAATGGATGGTTATGTTGATTCTGTCCTCGCAGAGGGTCAAACGCTCCCCTGGTCTGACCCGGTCTTGTGTAACCTGCTGGTCAGCCAGGTGGAGCAGAGGGAGGTGTGAGAGAGGGGCAGGACTAGAGGCCTGTGCTTTCTATTTGTGGCCTATTTAAACAGGAGGCTAGCGGATTTACATTAATATTGCAAGTTATTACATTTCAGTTCATTTTATCACAAATTAGAATAAAACACATATTCCAAGTTGAAGAAATGTCCATCTGGCTTGCATTTTTCCAATTTGTATTTATTATTATTATTATTATTATTATTATTATTATTATTATTATTATTATTATTATTATTATTATTATTATTATTATTATTATTATTATTATTATTATTATTATTATTACTTTTATTTATTTACTATTAATTAATTTATTTATTTATTATTATTATCATTGACAAAAAAATTTAAAATACTTTAGTGGTGTTGTCCTTCCACAGATCTGACCTGATACTGTGGAACATTTCAGGCAAAAGAGTAACATCTCCATGGAAACAAGAATTGCAGACACTCTACTAGAAAAGTTATTACAGAGTGCACTTGTAAATATAGTTGTTTTCATAATACTTACATAAAACTTACATAAAGTGGAACATAAAATTGTTTTTGAATACTGTTCCTAGTCCTTTTTTGGCAATTTTAGTTCAAACTAGGTACATTTGCAGCTTTCTGGTCAAAATGTGTAAAAATGGGTGTGGCCGATGCAATTTTAAGTACTTGGTGACATCACGCAGGACTGCCATTTTTATAGCCTGGCGTTTCTGATTACAAACACCCAGCTGCAGGGGCGGAGTTTGAAGTGTGGACCAATCACACTGTTTTTAAACCCCCCAGGCCCCGCCCCTCCTCTGCTCTCACTCTCTTCTTTAGTCGTCCTGGTACCACCCAGGTTTAGAAGTTTTATTTGAAATGTGGATTTGGGTCTTTAGTCCTACATTAAAATCAAATCTTGTGAGAGAAGATCAGAAGTAATTTGACATGTTTCCTTACACCAGAACACTAAAATATATATATAATAATTCACTGCTGTCTGAGATAAGCATACAGCTTCACCAAATAAAATAGCTCAGTATATCTAATCATTTTTGCCACACCTCTATAATTACATCATGTCCGTTAAGTCAGCAGATTCACCTGTCACTCACCTGTCACTCACCTGTCACGCATCAGGAGGTAACCCCTGAACCAGAGCAGGTGCAGGAGAGACGAGTGTTCTCCATAACACACAAGACTTATACGTCCTCTCTGCTAAAGGCCCTGTTAGACACTTTACACCTCACAGAGCTGCTAGCATAGCATCACCTTCAAACCGCAGTTAGCGTTCTGTCAACATGCGCTACTTAACTGTGATGTTCCCGGGCAGGTGTGTAATGGAGAAGTCAGGGAGAAGTCATGAGAGTGAAAACTACTGAGGCTGTAGACAATGTGGATTATTAGTTAAGTTTTATTTATTTTTACTTGATAAAAAATACGTCAAGTTATATAATAGAATGTGAAGGGTCACCAAAACATGTAATATAAAATGCATAAGGCTCTAATAAAACAGTTTAAAACAGGACAGAGGCATTTGTGGATTGAGAAAGTACTGAAAAGTCTTTATTGATCATGGGTGATTTAATAAAAAGCACCAGTGTGTTTCTTCATCAGCGCATAGATATTAAAAGAGCAAAATGGCTGCCAGGCCTGTTATACTGACAGGTCACATGATCTGATCACATGACAACACAAAGATACAGAGTACACTGCAAGATAATTACAAACAGTATAAGCGTCATCATATTTCCATATTAAAACATGGGCGCTCTCTCCTGTAGACAACATAAGACGTATAACACTGAATAATGAATGAATGTTATATTTACAGTGATAAAACAGCAAAATTCATCTGTGTAGCTCGTAAGAGATAAAATACAAACAAACATCAATACAAACAGAGTTACACATCAAGTTTAACAGTTTTTACAAAGGAGGAGGGCAGGGTAATACGTATGTTGTTCAATTCATCAGTTTGTTCTATGGTTGAAGGATTATTTACACATTCATTGTAGCTCTTATTGGTTCGTGGTGTTTTAGTGATATTAATCTAAGCATGTCTTGTATGTCAATGGTGATATTATGCACAAAGATTTACCCAAACACTGATTTTCTTATGGCTAATGTACATTCTTAAATTCATTGTAGGTTTTTTTTCTATACGACACATAGATTTACATTTACATTTTTGTTCATTGGCACAATATTGACCTAAAATGGGTTTGTTGACTTCGCTGGTAATCCATTATCACATGGTTAGCTCTTAAAAGGTGATTTTACATGTGTTTATGCCCGAAAAGAACGTATTTAAATGTTTAATGCTCTTGAGTCCCTCCTCGCTTTGCTCCTCATACTAAGTCACTCTCCCTTCACAACGCATCAAGGTTATGAAGTTGTAGTATACTGTTTTGTATCTTGGATTTGTCAGTTACTTGTACTGTTAACCATGAGGAGAGTTTGAATAGAGCCTGGGAGAGATCACTAGATTACTCAAACATATACACAAAATGGATTATTACGGATTATTATGAGCTTTAAGGCATGTTATAATACTGTTACCTTCTCAAAAACATACCCAGATCTGTTCTGTTTCATTCATACATGTTTGAGTAACCCTTTATTGTCACTCTGTCAACATCTCCAAAAGTCAAAATGCCCTGTTCCACTTCCTGTTTTACTTGATGACATCACAAGTTGGAACAGATTGTCTTCCATTTGAGAGAAGAACTCAGCTTAAACATGCAGGCTTTGTGTGTTAAACTTGTGTGACTGAAACAAAACTCCACGTATGTTTTAGATGAGGAAACAACATTATAACATAGATCAGACGATAGTGTAATATGGGCCCTTTAAGGAGAAAGTGCACTGTCCAAATGATGTTTTAAAGTGTGGAGCGACACAGTCTCCTCACACTGACTTTATACATAAAACATGGACCTGAGGCGCAGAGTGGGAGGACTGTGCTGTGTCTCGTCCTTGTGTTCTATTGACCTGTGAGGCTTTAATGTCGTGACTCTGAAAACCCTCTGGCACCAGCTCAATACTACCACAGAGAGGAGACAGAGAGAGGAGGAGAAAGAGGGAGCAAGAGAAGAGAGTGAAGATTATAGGAAGGAGGGAGGTTGAAATAGAGAAGGGAGGGAGAAGGAGAAAGGGAGAAGGGAGTGACAGAAGAGAGGGTCAGGAGAGGAGAGGGAGAAGAAAGTGAGGAGGATAGGAGGGAGTGCTTCCTATCCTCACTTTCTTGAAGAGGAAGAGATAGAGAAGAGAGGGAGGACAGGAAGGAGTGAGGAGGAGAAATACAAGGGAGTGAGGAGGAGAGAGAAGAAAGTGAGGAGGATAGGAGAATAGGAGGGAGTGAGAAAGAGAGAGATAAGAGAGGGAGGAGAAGAGAGAGTAAAGAGAAAGGGAGTGAGGAGGAGAGAGAGAAGAGAGTGAAGGGGAGAGAGTAGGGAGGAAGAGAGAGAGAAGGGAGGAAGAGATTAGGGAGTGAGGAGGCGAGAGAGAAGAGAGTGAAGATGAGAGAGGAAGGAGTGAAGAGGAGAGAGAGAAGGGCGGGAGGAAGAGATGAGGAAAAGAGAAGAGACTGAGTAGGAGAGGGGAGAGAAGGGAAAGAGGGGGTTGAGAGTAGAGTAGAGGTCGAGGGGGTAGAGAAATAGAGGGTGGGCATGGAAAGAGACAAGGAGAGAGGGAGTGGAGGTGGGAAAGACAAGAGAGAGAGTGAGCGAGGAGGAGATATGAGGAAGAAATGAAGAAGGTGACAGTCGGAGGAAGAGGAAAGAGGAGAAAGAGAAGGAGAGAAGAGGAGGGAGGGTGGGGAGAGAGGCAGAGAACAGGATAAAGGGGAAAGAGAAAGAATGAGAGTAGAAAAAAGATAAGCGAGGGGAGAGGAGAGAGCAAGAGGAGGGACAAAAAGAGGGAGAGGCCGGGGCCCTTCAGGCACACTGCACATGTGAACAGATCCACACTGTCACCACGGCTACATCATAAATACAGACATGACTGTAACCCAGGGCAGGGGGCGCTAGAGAGACATGTACAGCCCAAATGTGAGAGTGTTTAAAAGTGTTAAAAGTACTTGATTTCACTACTAAGGAATAGACTCTACTGATTCTGATACTACACTGATAATTAAAAAAAAACTATTTTTTTAGACAATAGAATGTGATTTTTAACATTAAATGGTAGTAGTTATGTGTGTGTGTGTGTGTGTGTGGGGGGGGGGGGGGGGGGGGGTGTCTCTCCTGTCCTAATTCAACCTTCTGATAATTGTTGAGCTCAAAAGTGACAGTGACTAATAGAAAAAGGTGACATCATACAGTATATTTACATACTATTTGTTATTTTAAATAGACTTTTTCTGAGCTTTTAAACATGTATTAACATTGTTCCCTCATCAGACACATAGCTGGAGTTGTGTTTTGCAAAAAACAAAACAAAAAAAACAACAACATGTGATTTAGAATTACCCAGGATTGTTACGTCACAGATAAAAGTCCAGATGTGTCCTGTGCTGTTTTTATGTCTGATAAATACAAATCTGAGCATTTCTGCTGCCAGTTGCATTTAATAAAACTTGGAGCTTAACCCTAGTTTTAGGTGATTTTACAGTTGTAATTCCATTCGCTGCCAGTAGATGATAAATTAAAGCCTTTATAAAAATCCACCTCATAATCTCTTTATTTATTTAGTGGCACCTTGTTTAAAAAATATGTCATTAACTTCAATCAAATATGCACAAAAACACTGTTGAAGCATTTAAAAAAAATAAAAATATACATTATGAATTCTGCCCATTTATTTAGCAATGTTACTTACTCCAGATCAAATACAGTAAAGTAAATGTAAAGATATGAAATCTCCCTCCTCACGGCTGGACAGTAAATGCAGTAATACAAAGTGTACTGAGTCTGATTAGATATAGAACACTTAAATCTCTTGTCAGGAGTGATGTGGTTTACAGTGCAATGTGTAATGTGTAATGTGTAATGTAATGTACAGGGTGAAGCTTCAGTCGATATGAGGCTCTTAACCTTTACCACAGCTGAACTGCCCTGAGCCCACAGCACTGACACTGGAGACACCACAAACAAGAGCTGTTATTCAGGAGATCAGGGCAGATGGGACGTGCTGTGGACCTCAAAGATGTATTTCATTTATTTATATAACAATATTCAGAGATTATTTTCTGAGAAAAAAAAAACTGTTTGTTCTAAATATGGTTTGACGTTGAAGATCTCGTCCGGGTTGTTTCATCAAAAGTGCAGATCTTCATGTAGCTTTCCTTTCACTATGAGGAATTAGCAGAGTCAATACAGAAAGAAGATGCAGTGGACAGATAATTATGGTCCATGCATTTGTGATTATGGTCCAGCATCTTAAGACCTTTATATTTGTAAATACTTTATAAAACCTGTATAAAATAGGTGTTTTGTCTCAAAGGTAAGGCCTAACATAAATGAACTTGTGTTAATACAACAGTCTGTCACTTTCTGAAGGCAGGATTCCACGGAAACAGAAGGTTGAAACTATACTTCACAACATTCTCCACAGAGATAGATCGGTTTTATGCCATGCTGTGGAATATTTTAGACAAAGGAACAACATTTCCATAGAAACACACAGGAGGAGGCCTCATCTAAGTCAGGTTTGTGGAGATGCAAGCCTGCTCAGTGGGAGAGTGTATTGCTTTTGTTTGTCTATTTTTTGGCTTAAAATTACATACTGGGTATTTGATAATATGTATATTTATTGGCTCCTTTAAAGAAGCACTAAGTAACTTTTTTGATGGGGTGTCCATCACCTGCTTGTCTCTATAAGATCCTTCCCCAGCTCCAAAATGAGACTTCATATAGTCCTAACCCTGTAATCATATGTGTGGCTGTTGTGTGTAGATATCAGATTTGTGAGTGAAACAGTGTAGAAGTGTAGCCTCCAGCCCCTGGCTCGTCTCAGAGTGCTTCATCCATAGGACGTCTATAGGAGCATGTGGAGGCCTGTGAGCTTTAGGGGCAGCCTGTCACAGCCTATTACTGTGGCTCTGTTTCTCCTCCGAATGGACATGAACATAAAGAGCAGAGCGGCGTCATCGCGGAGATAAGTCAAACACTAAGAGGGCACGAGGGGGGGTCAGAGGAGCGAAACCCACCACCTCCACAGCCCCAGGCAACTGACAGCCCAGAATATGCCCTAAGATCATGAGGAAGCTATTCTGTTAAAGAGGGAGTATTTTACTTTTATGACCTGCTCATTCCTAACACATAACTATGTTAACTCAGATTGTTTTGAAAATGCTATATTTGCCGAAAACTACGTATTAACATGTTTTACAAGTTTCATTTTTGTTTTTGACACTGAGTGACCCACCCTTTGCTCCCAACAGAAAGAGTGAAACCTGCTTCAGAGCACGATCACGGCGTGTACTCTGCTAATGAAGCTACTGACTTTAAAAACACGGTGGAGCACTTCCTGTATTACCACATGACATCACAAGGTGGAACAAAGTGTTTTCTGTTTGAGAGAAGAACTCAGTCTACATATGCATAATTTGTGTGTTATACATGTGTGAATGAAACAAAACACAACTCCAGGTCTGTTTGTGATGAGTAAACAACAGTATAACATAGATTTAAAAAAAACACTGTAATACCGGCCCTTTAATCCTAGAACAGGTCTACTCTACAGAATGATTCTATGAGCTCTTAACCACATATTAACATTATTATTAAAAACTAAATCAGGTCTAAATAAACATTAAAGCAGAACTAAACCAGGACTATCCAAGTCTCAATATAAACGACATTACAACCTCTGGTTCACATGATGTTAACAGCAGTAGCCCACAGCAGGTCATCACACGAACAGAACGAATTTTAATGACATTTTGTGCAGAAAGAATAAACGCAGCTCTGTTACAACATGCATAGCTGTGTGTCACTTATATACTTTCAAAGACTGCAATTTTTTAGTACAGTACCATCATTTTCTCCATAAACAACACAGTCTTGTGTCTTATTCTGCATAAAAGTTGTTAACCCTGTAGTTTAGATCTGTATAAACATGGTCTGAATTGTCCCTGTGTGTGTCAGATGCCCTCCCTGTCTCTCCGTGGGGTCTTATTCAGTATAAAAGTGTGACCTGTTTCTGAAATGTGAGTCTTGTGTTGTTTTGACAGTTGTTTTGATTTAAAAACAGCCACGTTGAATCCACATCCTTCTCTGCAATAGTCTAACCGCAGATCAGCCCCGGCAGTTTTATTAGAGCGTACTGTCTCATATTTTCACATTTTTATTCACTGGCGGTACAGTGTTTGCTTACAAATCAATGCAAATCTATGCATTGTCTGGTGTTCTGATGAAAACACTGCAGGTGTGATAAAGCCATTAAAGTGGATGGAGTCTTATGATCTGATAACTCTATGTAATTATGCGTCTGGGCTGTGCACTCTCTGTGGAGTTTGAGGCAAAATCAACTTTATGTTTCTGATGTGAGCGGTAAACTGAGAGCGCTGGTGGAGTGAGGAGACACGCACGCCAGAAATCTTATCGTTATCTGATTTCTGCTGTTATCAGATTACCGAAATGCAGTGGTGGAAGTACTCAATTTTGTTCCGTAAGTAAAAGTACAGATACAGAGGTAAAAAGTTCCTCAAGTAAAAGTAAAAATATCACATGAAAATAAATAAGTAAAAGTGTTTAAGTACCCGTTTAAAAATGTACTTTAAGAGTAAAAAGTAAAAGTATTTTACACAAGTGTTATTTATTTGTTAAAGTGTTTAAGGTAGTGATACTGATTAAAGCCACAATACAGGAACAATACAAAACTATTTCTTCATTTTTTTAAATTAATTTTGTGTATTTATTTTTATTTGCTCAAGGCCGAACCATAAACTTGAAAACTTTAGTCAGGACGTTACCGTGAACATGGTAAAAATAACCCCTCAAATCATATGAAAAGTACTTTTTACTTTTCAGTCCTGTTAAAAATGTAGTGGAGTAGAAAGTACAGATACTGCTGTCAAATGTAGTGACGTAAAAGTGAGAAGTACACGCTGTAAAGTGTACTTAAGGACCAATAACTAAAAATTCTACTTCAGTACAGTAGTTTACTTATTGTACTTTGTTACCTACCACCACAGCCGAAATGTCATGTGACCAGTTACAGATGTGAGTAATCTGGTTTCTCTCTGAGTGTTCGCCCCAGTGCCAATCTCTATTAAAGGTAAACAGAGAGTTTTGAGCTTTGGTGATGAAGTAATAACATTATAATATAGATAAAAGTAGAAAGTAGCGTAATATGAGCTCTTTAAAAGTTACATACAGTGGCTTTAAAAATTGAAGGTTATTCTAAAATGTATTGTGCTTTGTCTTCCACATACAACAGTTAAAAATCTAAAAATCCATTGATTAACAGACAGATTTTGCATAAACATGTTAACACACACCAAAAACCGTGGCTTATCTGATTACTTTAGTGATGTGATTTTTCCTGTCCATGTAAATGTGCCCGGTGTAGGAGATATGAGCAGTGTGGAGACAAGGGTGGTCCACAGGGAATCACAAACTCCTCTTTTTCTCAAGATCTAGCCATAAAACCAAATTATAGCCAGCAAAAGCACAGACCACTTGTACAGGCAGACAGAGGGAGGAGAGGAGGAGCGGTAATAAAAGAATGATCTACTTATGTAATATTAAAGATTTACTCATGTGTAAGTTCATTACATCATAAAAATGAAGAATATGTTTGGGCTGGATGCTGTTACAATGTTCTTACTTTCTGGGCGTTCCTTTGCTTTGGATAGTATAGTTGTTCATACTAATTGATACTAAAACTAGTATCGAAATTAGATACTCATTTGAGCTGGTATCGTTACTAGAACAGTCACATTCACAGGACAGAAATGAACCTTTCCTGAATATCTTTAGGATGATTTTGAGCTGTAACAGAACAAATATAAGACGCATAGACTAGTATACACACATGGACCACTATGAACCTACTGGACACTGAGGGATTACACAGATATAAAACACATGGGAATATTAAAGAATGTACTACCATTTAACATCTATTGTCTAAATAAAGAGTTTTTTTTATTTGCGTCGTGGCTATGTTCCATTATGTTTCTTTTCTACATTAACTAGCAGCAAACAATCGCTTTCTGACAAACTGGTGAACCAACATCTACTAACTTATAAGATATAAGTTTAACTCGTGATTTGGGATGCACCAATGCAGCTTTGAATTGTCTGCCGATACCCGATATTAACCGATACCAGTGTAGGGATGGAAAATGGTACTTGTTTAAAACACAGTTAAGGTATTACACTGTTATGTAACTTTATTTATATCATGATAATTACTATATCGTTCAATATATGTTAAATGGAACAATATTTTTTGGGGTCAATATTTATCCAGTGTACTTTTTCTTTGCACTACTGGAAGATTTGTGTTTATTTTTTGACAATATGATAAGATTTAAACTGTAAAAGTTTGAATTAATAACTTAATAACTATGACTCATTACAGAGGTACTAAATGAGGTACTAAAGTGTTTCATTTTGCTGTTTATTTATTACAGCTCATGATTTTTCACAATATTGTAGATTTATAATAAAATGATAATAAAATATAATTAAATCTGCTCTTGGGTTATTGCATCAGTGGCAATATTATCATTTATTGTCTATAACTATATCAATATATCGCACTTCAAAATGTGTTATCGTGGCAGGCCTATTTCTGACCAGCTTCATGTGAATAAAAGTTCAAAGATTATGAGATATTATAGGCCAAAATAAGCCTTAAATAGTGTTACTACATCCAGTTAAAGTTGCATCAGGATCGACTTAACCGATATCACGGAACCAATACCTAATCCAGCAGGTTTTTATAGTATCGGCACTGAAATTGGATCCCTGTAGTTGTGCATAACGTTAGCTCATGTTCAACTTTTATTTATTATTTGAGATTGTGAAATGTCTGTTTAGTGTTGTGTGTTTATGAAATGAAAGAAAAAACTAGATGAGGATTAACGTAATGTGGCTCGTAACATACACTTTAGTAGCGTACTTTGTTGTATTAGCACGGCACTAGCATGTTATTTTACCACTAGGCCATATACAACAGCCTACAAAGTACTTTTTTTATTACAAATCTTTTATTTCTTCCAAATGACAGGTTTATACTGAAACAAATCCGTCTTGAAACGATAGTGAAATAGCCGAGCATGTGACAGCGGGTTAAATAATGACAAAACGCACATAAACTAATATATTTGAATGATCGCTAAGAGGAGACAGATGGAGGAGAAGCAGAGTGTTCAGTGTAATCCACTCATGACGAAGTGTGTGTGGACTCTCCAACTCTAATTATGTGTGGCACAGGACTGGAGACACTACTGCACACAGCCAAGAAATATCTCAACTACCCCAGCTTTATTGCAGGGTTATTTTCAAACCAATTGTAATGTAGACTTAGGAGCGAGCAGAAATATTATAACCTACAGATTTAACTTAGCAATTTAATTTTCCATATATCTTTACGTATACAGGGTTAAAGTAGCTAGAAAAAACATCACCTGTTATGAAACAAAGGGCTGAGTGAGTGAGTGAGTGTTTGCAAGGTTTCAGAGTAGAAGCTGAAGTCTGCATGTATATTACATCTCCATAAAGGTTGCTTGAACAATTTCTTTTCTGTAAGATTTGTTTCTGTAGTAAAATCATATTAAACTGTTACAGAGTTTCTAGATATGAATTTTAAAGTTTTCGTCAAGCCAAAACCAAAGAAATGTTGACACTTTCAATCGATGTATCATGTAGTGTATAAAGATTTGTAGTTTGCACTTAAATGTCACTTAAATGTTTTTAGAAAAAGTCATATACTTGTTTTTACTTGTGTTTAATGATAATTTAACATTATTGTTATAATTTAAAGACTAAACTAAACACAACATCATTTGTGTATGTGGTGTTTGAATAGCCAAGTCTACTGATCCTAGTCTTTTTTTGCAAATTTTATGCAAACTAGGTAAATTTGCAGTTTTGTGGTGTATAAAATCATATAAACATAGGTGTATCCTGCCTCCAGAGGCCACTGCCAATTTCAAGTACTACATGACATCACACACCTCTGCTCTGATTACAGCCAGATGTTTCTGATTACAAACACTTGGCTGCAGGGACAGAGTTTGAAGTGTAGATACTTGTTTGACCAATCACACTGTTCCTTATCTCCTCGCTCCTCACTCTTTTTTTTATTCCTCCAGACCCGGCCCCTCCTCGCTCCTCACTCTTTTTTTATTCCTCCAGACCCCGCCCCTCCTCGCTCCTCACTCTTTTTTATTCCTCCAGACCCCGCCCCTCCTCGCTCCTCACTCTTTTTTTATTCCTCCAGACCCCGCCCCTCCTCGCTCCTCACTCTTTTCTTTAGTCTCATAATAATAACATTGTATTGCCCATTATTTAGACTACAGTTTCTCCTTTTTGTCTCTAACTAGTTGTTTGTTTTGGTCAGCAGTGAGCTCCAACCAGAGCCATGGGGAGTACCCGGAGTGCAGGAGCGAGCGTGAGCCTGTGGGGGAGCCCTCTCTGCTGGTGTCTCCTCTGGTGGTGGCGGGAATCGTCATAGGCTTGGTGCTCTTCCTCTCCTGCATCACCATCATCGTGGGCAGCCTGCGCAAGGACAGCCGCCTGCGCAACCCCCACCTCAGGGCCAGCTACGGTCAGTGCGCTGGGGGCATGGGGGTGGGGTGGGCGGGGACTGGGGATATGGGAAAGAAAGATGGAGAATGTTGAGGAAACATTGGAATTGGAATAACATGCATGTAGGTAGGATTTTAACACACTGGGCACAGCTGAGAAAATTGACTCTATAGACAATATCATGGCAATGGTGAACGGTCAGTTAACACAAGGAAAAATGAATGGGTTTTAAAATCAAAAACAAAACTAAAATGTTGCATGCGAGATCACTTTATTTTGATATATCAATAGGTAAAAAATAGGTCACTTTTGATATTTTTAATTAAATGAGCATTAGAAATTGAAAATAATGAAAATTGTATTCATTTGGACTTTTTATCAAAAACTGTAAAAGAGGCGTTATAAAGACTTATCTCTCTCAATATAACTTAAACATTGCATTATATTTTGTTTGGTTTTTGGGTGTTTGTATTGGATTTTGTTTTTTGTTTTTTTTGTTTTTTTCTTTTTCTTTAACATTGGTGACAGCAATTTTAAAGAGAAGATATGTAGAATTATGTCAATTTTTATAAACATTACCTACCTGTGTCCCCAGATATGAGGTAAACATGTTCAAACATTTTTCTTTACAGGTAACAATTGTAAAGCTGATTTACTCTTTACAAAAACTGGACCCATTGTTTATGTTAAAATTTGGTGCTTTGGTTCTCAAGCTTTAATGCTGAAATCCAGTTGGATTAAACATAAAATCTCTCTCTGTCATCTGGTCACTATCTAAACCCCAGCACCTGCAGCCAGTCATGAGTCAGTGCTAGTGCAGCCTCTGCAGCTCAGAGAGTGAATTCTGGAGGTTCTGATCTTTCACATGAGGCCTGTCCATAAACTGAGAATGAGACACACTTGTATGTGTCTCTATCTGCAGATTAAGGCTCTGGAAAAACAGGTTCAGTTGTCATTGTAGTTAATTTTTGTAGTTCTGTCAGATTATTTGACTGAATTAGAGAAGTAAAATATTATTTGAGTAAATGTAATTGAGTACTACCCACCCCTGTCACCCTGTCACCCTGTCTTCTCTGTCACCCCTATTACTCCTGTCATCCGTCCCCCCCCTACCCCTACCCCCACCCCGTCACTCTGTCACCCCATCACCCTTGTTACTCCCGTCACCCCATCACCGCTGTCACCCTGTCTCCTCTGTCACCCCTATTTCTCCTGTCACCCCTGTCACCCTGTTACTCCTGTCACCCTTCACCCTGTTTCCTCTGTCACCTCTGTCACTCTGTCACCCCATCACCCCTGTCACCCCTGTTACCCTGTTTCCTCTATCACCCCTGTCTCCTCTGTCATCTTTGTTACTCCTGTCACCCCCGTTACCCCTGTCAACTGTTTCCTCCATCACCCTTGTCACCCCGTCACCTCTGTTTCCTTTATCATCTCTGTCACCTCTGATACCCCGTCACCCAGTCCTCATCAACTATTTGGTATTTAAATTTCAAAATAACTCACCACTCAATCAGTCACGTCAGTTAAGATTGAAAAAACTACCTGACGTCCTCCTGATCTTGTGTTGAGGTCTGGAGGATCTAATGCTTGTAGATGTGTGCACAGGTCAGGATGGCTTCTCGTACGGCGGCTCGGTGGGGGAGCTGAGGTCCACCTGTCTGGAGGAGTTTCCCCCTGGGTTAGACTTCCACTCGTACGCAGAGGGTCTGGACCAGATCAGCAGCCTGTACCCGGACTCTCCCCCACGGTAAGACCCCCGCCCCTGGCAAGGGCAAAGTGGGACCGATAACAAATTCTGAAGCACAATATATCACTACAGAGAAATCTAAACAATAAACGATAATATTGAAACTACTTTATGCCACTAACACACAGCAGGATAATCCCAGTGAACCATTTTTTAAATATACTGTTCTTTATACTGTACTGTATCATGAAAAAGGTTCACGATACAGAGTTGCAACAATAAAATAGCAGAATAAAGTTATAATTAGTCATAAAAGTTATTTATTTTGCCCTCTACAGCTCAAATCTTACATTATTAAATAAAAATTGTAAAGAAATCTCTCCACTATTGCCAAAAAAATTGTACACATGACACTGTGTTACAGACAGATGTAGTTACACTGAGTCCCATGTTTGGCTGTTGAATGTTACTCCCCTTCCCACCTGCACAGCTGATTTAGCACAGAGCAGGCAAACCTGCTGCTAACTCTAGTGGGAGTGACCTGTGGGAAAAAAGGCGCCTGATTTGTCTGTTATCTTGCTTTACGCACATGATAGTGAAATAAAAATACAGGATCATATAGAACGGATCAATATGAACACTTAAAGACCAAAATGACAAATTTGACAGCAGCAGTTACAGAGAAGGTCGACAATTTTCCAATACAAAGTGAATTGGAGCCGTAAGTGCGCCCATGCTCACTTCCTATTTGGAATGTGATGGCTAGCAGGTTAACTACGTCCATTTATATATCCAGTCTATGCTTCTATCCCACAAGTCTTGGAACAGTCAAGCCTGATATGACTGTGTGTTTTACAATCTGTATAACCGGTTTTAAAGGCCCACCAGACATCCGTACTTTGACCATTACACCGCCCATGTAATCAAACTTATTAGATTCACAATGACGTTGTATAAAAGTAATGTCATTAATCCCATTGTTACAACATTACCCATTATAAAATACATATCTGGTACATTTCAAAGCTAATGTTTATGCAGTGTTTTAACTTCTGTAGATTTTATAACTCCTGCTGCTTTCACTTGCCTTTTGAACACTTGAATTAGGTGTTTGCCTTCTGTTATCTGTTAACAAGAGGAAGTGAAACCTTTTAAAATGACTCTAGAACTGCAGGGCCCCCAAACTGCACAAGTCACTAGTTTGCTAATAATGAACTGGTAAAACAGATGAGACTTGCACACTAAAGACAAGAGTTCGAGTCCCGCCCAGAACAAGACAGATAAGGCTGTTAGGTTTTATTACCCAGCATGCCTTTTTCTTCATAAGTGATCCTTGTGTGTGAGCAGAGAAACCAACTTAAAACCAACAGCTCCAAAAGTCCAAGCTTCTTTGTGCCAGCTTTAGTGTTGTGGATGCATCAAGAGCATTTAAAACCAAGTCTAGTTTATTTAGCTGCAAAATACAGAATACAAAGGCTCTAATCGCATTTAAATTTTTTGTTTTGATTCTGTATGATGTACAGTAATACTATGGCAAGTATCGTGATATCGATCTGATACCGATACCAATGAGTTTTGTATTAACATGCACGAACACATTAGACACGCTAGAATTTTACCTTGGTGTCCCTGTGCTCCACTC
This sequence comes from Periophthalmus magnuspinnatus, assembly GCF_009829125.3. Lineage (NCBI taxonomy): Eukaryota > Metazoa > Chordata > Actinopteri > Gobiiformes > Gobiidae > Periophthalmus > Periophthalmus magnuspinnatus. The sequence continues at coordinate 7,493,687 of NC_047140.1, read as the reverse complement.
CAGCTTGAACTGATCTAAAAATGAAATGTGCAGATAAAAAAATGCATAAAACAGGACAAAAATGTAGCCAAAAAACTGCATTTTTAAGAGAAATTTTCAGTTCCTCATTTGCCCATCACTATTAAAAAGCTTGAACATCATGAAAGCCATTTTAACATAATACATCTCCTTTAAAGCAGACATATTGTGCTTGTGTCTGCTCTGTGGATCATTATGTTATAATTTACACATTTTAAATCACAATATTCATCTAAAACTACTTAGTAAAAGAAACAAGTCCACTCACTTCCACAACAACATGCTGTGAAGTTGTCTGTGCTTCTTCTGGATAGCTGCACGTTACACTAGGGACCAGCGGATTTTTTTAAATTTGTGCCAAAATGACTACACAACGCTGCTAAATCTTATGTGTATCACTGATTAAGAAAATAAAACTGACGAACAAAGCAAGTAGAGAGCAGTGGGTGTGTACCAGTGGCAGTGAAAACATGGCTTTATCGGCAATTTGGCATCTTGAAAATAAGGGAAATATTGCTCAAACATGCAGGAATCACTCCAAATACAACTTCAGGTGAGTAAATGTTGAGAGGAAACAACTATAACATGGCTAAAAGCTCTGAAAAGTCGATTTTGCAAAGTAGGTCTGCTTTAAAACCGTTTAACTAGCTAACAAACTCCCGCTGAACCCACGCCCACAGAAGCACTCTCCATCGGCCAATTATGTCAAATGTCAGCTGGGCCTCACCACTCACTGTCCACTGCCTGACCCCTTCTGTGGAGCCAGTCATTTATTAAGGAGCTGCCCCTGCCCTTTGTAACTGTTGAGCCCAAGTGTTTGTGGGTAAATGTGTGAGAAGAGAGGCAGAAGAGGGAGAAGGAGAGAGAAGAGAGAGAGGTAAAGGCCAGTGTCATGGTGTTTTGATCCAAATGTCAGCAGCTCTAATTGGCACCTTTAATAATTCACATACATCCCTCTCCTGTAGAGTGGAGGACCGCCTGCTTCCTCCTGGTACACAGAGAAAGCCCTCGTAATGTGGAAATACATAGCAAAATGGACACTGGGATCATCAGCTTCAAATGAAATTCAGAATCTTGATTTGAGCTGTTATTGATTTAAATGTGCAGTACTGGATTTTTACTGTTTTGAAGATAAGTGAAAAACAATAGTTCATTTTAAACGGTTTGCAGTGGTCTGAAGTCATTCCTCACTTTACTATCTCATTCCTAGTATCCTCATTATTCACCAGAGCAGAGTTTTGCCGTCATGGTAATGCTAGCATGCTAACAGCGTACTTGCTGATTTTCAGACAGTAAATCACTTTATAATTAGATGCAGACAGCACACAGGGGCCTTATTTTGACCCTAACAGCTGCTTTCACAACATCTGTACTGGGGCAAAACTATTTTTTCTCAAATACATGGACAAAATCAGCAAATTCAGGTACACCCACTGGGATCATTTATTGTAAGTTTTATTATTTTAAAAAAACAACCCTATTTGTTCTGCGTGATAACCATAATTCTGTAGGACAGTATCACCAAACCGCCTGTCAACAGAAACATAGGGGCCCAGGGCAAGAAACCTCACATGGGCCCCCCCTCTAATAAAAATGAATAAGAAGAGGGTCTAATTCTGGGCCCCTAAGACCCTGGGCCCTGGGACAACAGACCCGTCTGTCCCCCCGTCACCAATACTTGTGTTTTCTTTCATTTATATTTCTAACACGGTGAACAGATATTTCTGTAACGGGTCCACTGTTTGTACCAAGCTGCACATTGAGATACAGTGACAATGTTGATTAAATTATTCCTTTAGTTGGAGCAACCAAAAGTAGTTTTACAATGTGATACATTACAAACATGCCAGGTGTGGTGTGTTTTTATGTTGCAAACGGCATAAAAACAGAATTTGGGATTCTGTCTCCATGTGATTCAGGTTAATGGATGAAATCTTCCACCAGATGAGCTACTGACGCAAAATACAAAAGTGCATTAACATACTTGGAATTAAAGAATTAGCTCAAAAAACTTCACATGAAATGGATTTGTCACAGACCAAAAAGTGCTGTTATAGAGATCAACTGATCCACAGCAAACAATAGCCAATAAGCTCTGCCGATATTTTTGGGCCGATTTTGGTTATTTTCCCCAAATGATATAATTTACCTTCACTACAAACTCACCCTAAGCCCTTTCTTTTTTTTTTTTTTTTACCACAAACCATTAAGAGAGCTGTGTAGTCATGTTTGGTGCAGTCTTCTCTTCATATTAAAGTGTTAATATAACATTTTGGATGTATTTTATTTTTTTTAGGCAGCAGATCAACCAAAACTGAATATCGGCCTTTGGTGAAGATTTAAGGCCGACAGCTGATACGCTAAAAAGTCCAAATATCGGCTCAATATATCGGCCAACCGACATATCAGTCTATCTCTATACTGTTATAACACAGAGAACTCAACACAGGATCAGAATGTTGATCCTTGAACCTTCTCAGGAGGTGCAGGTACCAACCACCGTGCCAACTCCAACAGCCGTTTGAAGGTTTTCTCTGGACCTCCTCCAGACCTTATGTAACGCATATGTACAGAATGTATATAAAGGCACAACTTTAGCATAGTGTTGGCAGGAGGTGGTCCCTGGTGGATAGCAGGCAGGTGCCAGTGTGTGCTAGCATGTAGTGTGTGCTAGCATGTACACAGATGGTTAGATACATAGAGCACCTGGATCACAGCCTCAGTGTCAATGTGCCTTCTGTCCTCTGTATGTAAAGGGCACAGAGAGGTGATATTCATACGGACTATAGGAATTATACATGAAGCTTATATCACACTTGTTAATTGTTCATTGGAAGTAAAAGCAATAGAAAAATGTGTTTATTTATCAATTGTTAAGATGATTGAGGGGGTGGGATTAAATAAGTTTTCTTGTTCCCACTCCTTTTTGGGTAATCGGAGATACTCTTTTTTGTGTGTGTTTTGCTTGTCTGTTTTTGTTTATTTTTCCTTGTCTCTTGTATCATTGTGTTGATTGATATCGATTGTGGCTGCCTAGGCTATGCAAAGAGAAAAGATGTCCATTTGCCCAAGACAAATAATAAAAAATAAAAAAAAAAGATATATACAGCCTTATATATACTACTTTGATATAAGACCAATCCCAAAAATGCATGTCTCTGTATTATTAAAACTGAATGGTCTCAGTGTTATACAGTGAACTACAAATTGGACTACACTTTTTTTTTGATTATTCAGATTTCAATATTATAGTCATATATATCTGATTAACATAATTTTTGTTTCCACTCAAAGAATCTGTTGACATGGCAGTTGAACAATTTAAAAGCAGATTGAAATATGAACCACTAACTGTAGGTAAAATGCCAAATCTATTTAAAGATGGGGTATTATGTTAAATTGACTTTTTGGCTAGCTTTCTGCCATGTCATGATGTTGTCCCCGATGTTATCTGAGCGTGTGTAAGTGTCATCGCAGCCTAAGAGCCAATCAGGAATGAGAGTGTTGAAGGTAACACCCCCTCCCGCCCACACCGCTGGTTTGGCACAGGGTGGGCACTTAGCAATCAAACCTGTTGCTAAAGGTAGTGGGAGTGACCTCAAGGAAGACGGGCAGCTGTGATTGATCTATTATTCAGGTTTATATCTTTTAGGGATGGAATAAAAAAATAAAACCCCCAGGATCATGTAGAGCGGGTTATAACAAACATTTTAAGACCAAAATGACGAGACTCACAGCAGCTGTTACAGAGAGAGGGACGACCATTTTCCAGTAGAAAGTGAATTAGAGCCAATGGAGCTGAATGCTCACCTCTTTTTTGGAACGTGATGGCTAGTGGACTAGCTAGGTCCATTTCTGATAGCGCCCTGAAGGGGGAGTGACTTAGCACGGGGAGAAAAGGGAGGTGGGACAAAAAAACAAAGTGAAACTTATAAAACTTTTCATTGTATTGTTTTCAATGAATAGGGCTTTTTCAAAACAATGCATGTATCAAAAACATTTTGCAATGCAATTTTCTTCTTGCATTTGACCTCGAATATGAACAATTTCGTTGGCCTTACAGCATAATTGCCTCAGAAAATTCATTTTAATCTTTGGGGAAATACAAAAGTAAATAAGATGACTGGTGTCGTTTGTGTTATTTTAGCTGTAAAATTCTTTCTGATTGGCAGAGGACTGAGACAGTGACACTCACCGATGAAAAGGGTAGAATAAAAAGAAAAAGAAAACTCAAAAAAGGCCCAAAAATGACTTGGACAGTTGTGCTTTGAGGCTGACAAAATAAAAAATCTAAAACAACGATTTGTCAATTTGTAAATTTATGTGCATTGCACTGACACTTAGAGCTGCATCTTCATGAGTGTTTGGTGAAAGTGAGCGCTAGAGCCTGCTTATAGAGGCAGAGCAGTGATTGAAAATGAGCACACAGCGGGACAGATCTGAGGTCAGCTGTTCTCACTGTGAGGATGACTCTCCACAGTCAGTCAGGCACCAGGCAATAAGGTCACAGAGACACACAGGTTTGACTGAGGCAGGGATGCTCTCATGTAATTCACTTCAAAATGAAATATCTATAGTGAAAATTAAAATGTTGTTTATGCAAAAGCAGTCTGGCCACCCCTGGTTTAGACACTGGAAGGTAGAGATGACAGTGAGGTAATAAAGAGAGAAAATTATGGACTTCCTTGGTGCCAAAACACAACCTTGAGGTGCAGCAGAGCAAGAGGTGAGGAGGCTGGTGGTTCTGCTGCTGCCGAACTGACAAGAAGAATAACGCGTAGAGAGAGTGCCTTTATATGAATAGCATGAGCAGTGATTGGTTAAGAGGAAAGTTGGAAGCTGTGATTGGCTGACAGTGACAGAAGGTAGGAAAGACGAGGAAACACAGTCGTCTGGTTGAATTTACTTGTCAGCAGCACAGCCGTCTGTGATGATGGACAGATTGTGTTTAAGTTTCATGTAAAAGCTGTTAGCGTGTGCCGTGGGCGGAGTGCTAGGGACATGTGTTAGCTAGCTCTCTCTTTCTCTCTGTCCCTCATTCTTCCTCTTTTCTCTTTCTCCCTCACGCTCTCTCTCTCACAGTGAGGGGACCATATGTTGGAGCCAGGCTTGTACCAGCTCCAGAACCCACACGTCATAAACAAACAGGACCAGAGCCAGCCAGGTCCTCCTCACCACAGGACCACTGCTGCGCTACGGATCATAGAATTATAGAGATTCAAATATGAAAAAAATCAATCTATGTACTACATTTTGTCAATATAGTAAGTTGTAATTAAAATTGTTTAAATAAAAAATGGTTAAAATGCAGATTCAGTGATGATCTGATTTCACTCACTTTGGTGATCAATGCTATGTTTTTTTGTGTTATTTTAACCAGTCTTTGCCCAGGCTCTATCAAAATCATCGCGAAATATTGCTAATTATAAATATGTCACAGGTTTTGAATATTGTCTTTTTGTCGGCCTCTGCAGAGAACTGTGGACAATCGTGCAAATCCAAATATCTCTGGTGCAGCTCATGCATACTGCCTCTGAGTCTATGAGCAGGACACTTCACCTGGTGTTTTAAGTGTGAGTGATCTGTGAGTGAGCGATAGTGGTTCGTTTGGCTGTTGCTGCTTTCAAGGACACATTAAACATAAACATCTTTGCTTATGCATTGCTTATTAGTAACACATGTCTCTAATGTAGAAGACATCTGTAACATTCAGGACAAAATAACATTTGACTTCTACATTCAGCTGTTCCTGAATAAGAGAGGATTCCTTCACAATCCTCTCTTATTTTTTTCTTAATTTTTTTTTCATGAGGTGCCATTTTGTTTTACAAGGCCTGTCATGCCTTTCGCTGACTGGTTAATCTACCTGTCACTGAGATCGGAATTAATGGAGACACGGATATGGTTCGGACCATAAGGTATTTTTCAGATATAATTGATTCTAACAGCCACAACCCCCATGTGCTTTTTAAAACTGTTAAATCAATTCTCAGTGTCCCACAACCCAGTCCTGATGACCCAGCAAAATTGTGTGAGGAGTTTTTACGATTTTTTATTAATAAGGTGCAGACTACCAGGGCCCTTATTAGTCCTTCTCTAAATGAGCCTGATATAGCTGTAAACTGTACTGCTGTCTTTCATGAGTTTGAGCCTGTGACATTATCATTTATAGAAAAAGTGTTTGGTCAGATCAAACCTACTGGCTCGCCCACCGATGTTATTCCCCCTCGTCTTTTTAAAGAAGTGTTCCCCACATTGGCCCCTTATGTCCTAGATATTATTAATGCTTGCCTTCTCAATGGACTTGTACCTTCTAGTTTTAAACATGCAGTTGTTCAGCCATTGATAAAGAAACCTGGCCTGGATCACACTGAGCTCTCAAACTACAGGGCAATTTCTAAGCTGCCTCTGATATCAAAATTACTTGAGAAAACTGTTTATTTGCAGCTGAGCTCTTTCTTAAATGAAAATTCAATCTCTGAAATTTTCCAGTCCGCTTTCAAAAAAGGCCATAGTACAGAGATGGCTCTGCTGAGAGTCTTTAATGACATTCTTCTGGCCTCAGACTCTGGAGACACTGTTGCTCTGCTGTTATTGGACCTTACTACAGCATTTGATACAGTCGACCATCAGATTCTCCTGTCACGCTTGGAAAACTGGGTGGGCATTAGGGGCCTGGCTTTGTCCTGGTTTAGATCTTACTTGTCTAACCGAAGTTTTTCAGTTCAAGTTGGTGATGCCGTGTCGTCTCCTGCTCCATTGACATGTGGAGTTCCTCAAGGGTCAGTCCTTGGACCTTTGTTATTTTCCCTCTATCTGCTGCCTCTTGGGTCAATTTTACGTAAATACAAGGTGTCCTTCCATTTTTATGCAGATGACTGCCAAATTTATGTGCCTTTAAAGCAGTCAAAGGACCTTCTAGCTTGTCTTAGTGAGGTGAAAGCATGGATGGCTTGCAATTTTCTCGACATCATTTTGAAATTTTAATCCATGCTTTTATCTCGACACGGTTAGATTATTGCAATGCCTTATACTCAGGTCTCAACAAAACCTTACTTTTCCGTCTTCAGCTAGTCCAGAACGCTGCTGCTCATCTTTTAACTGGTTCTCGGAAATTTGATCACATAACTCCCATTCTCAAATCTCTCCATTGGCTACTTGTTCAGTTTCGCATTGATTTTAAGATTCTTTTATTTGTTTTTAATTGTCTGCATAGCCTGGCCCCACTGTATCTGTCTGAGCTGCTGGTGCCTCACACGCCCTCCCGCTCTCTCAGGTCTGCAGGTCAGGTTCTCCTTGTGGTCCCTAAGCCAAAAAGGAAACTTAGGGGTGATCGGGCTTTTTCAGTGGTTGCTCCAAGACTCTGGAATGCACTTCCACTGAATGTTAGACTGGCCGACTCGCTTCCTGTTTTTAAATCTCTTCTTAAAACTCATTTTTTTAGCTTGACTTTTAACTCAGTGTAAAGAGTTGACATTTATCATGTTCTGTTTTTAATGTTATTGTGTTGCATGTGTTTTGTGTTTTAACCTGTGTACAGCACTTTGGTCGACTGTGTTGTTTTTAAAGTGCTTTATAAATAAAGCTGGATTGGATTGGATTGGATAGGTCAGGGGTGTCCAAACCTTTCTCATTAAGGGCCACATGTAAAAACAAAAGCTGAGGACCGATTGAGGGCCATAGACTGGTCGCCAATACAGTGAATACTTCAAATCTGTGTTATTATTACAAGTTAGACTGAACCACTAGACATTTATTCATGCTTACATCCTCAGTGGGACACATTAAATATTTGATATGGACAGTAAGAAGATTTTCTGAAATATACAGTAAAAAGTACTGTTTAAGGTAATATGGGCCAATTCACCTGGAAGCTTGAGGGCCAAGAAAAATTGGTTTTAGGGCAATATTTGACCCCTGGGCCATAGTTTAGGCATGCCTGCTCTAAGCATTTGTAAAGGCTTGGAAAAGTCTGACCAGGCAAACCATAGTACTTCCACTTCTTGTCTCCTGAGAATCTCCCCATCAGCATCACATTGTTGACATATGATTCCACATGTTAGTGAATGTTCACACATGTTGGCTCATGTTATCACACAGAACATGTTCACTAAGTACATGTTGTGTATGACAGGGCTCTCAGTCTGTGCTTTGAGCCTGTATAACTCCACAGAGGCAGAGCGCAGAGGGATGCACCGTGTCCCCACAGACCTGACACCTCACCCGTCCTGCCGCACCGTCCAATTTACACCTCCCCTCTTCATATTAGCACATGTGCTTCATATTAGCACATGTGGTGTGGAGCGCTCCCCTAGACATCTCAGCTCCTCACACTTGCTCCGGGGGACTCCAGCGTGCAGCCATGTGGGATCCAGTCAGGTGTTTTCCACTGATCACATTAAACTAGACAAAATGTACCTCTCAGGTGTTAACATAGACAAATTGAAACAAGGAGCTTTCAAAAATCAGCAACAAGTGCAATTAATATGTAGAATGTGGAATCTTTCTAACTAAGGCCCAAGCACTCCACGTGTCTGTAGACTCAGTGCAGTTTTGTCGGGTCACCGCTCCAAAATCTTTACGTATCCAATATATTAGTAATTAACTATTGTCAACTTTGCAACAGCCAATCAGAGCACTCATACAGCACCAGGACCTCGTTACCGACTGAAGCTCATAAACTAGAAACTGTGAGGACACTGATACAGACATTTGTGCATTTAATTTATCATCATTGCACACAGACAGACAGTTTTAGTTTTGATTGCGATTATGTGGTTTTAAAATCCTACAGTATGTTCCCTGCCTAACCAGAGTAAAATGGCGGTGACAAGTTACCACATAAATTCATATGATATTTGTGAGTTCACCAACTCATTTGGACTCCTGTGAACGTGACCCATTGTACCAATCACAGGACAGCATTGTGGTTTGGGCAGAAGCCAAAGGTGAAGCGCTCAAACAAACCCAAACCCAAAGGGATCTCACAACATGGAGGAAAGGCCTAGCATACATGCTGACCAGACATCCTCTTTGTCCTGGACATGTTTCCTTTTGGGACCCAAAAAATAATTCAGGAGGAATTTCTAAACTACAACAAAATGCCCAGGATTCTGACTCTATCAGTCGACAGCTTTGGATGGGCCACTTTTCTTTCTTCTTCTTATTTATCTTTATTTATAACCAGACAGCTTCATCAGGGTTTGTGTTGGTGATTGTGACTCCCACTAGGTGTAGCGGTGGGTGGTGACATCACTGAACAGACCCGGGGCATCCTTCATACAGCTCTGTTCCAGGAGTAAGAGAGGTGGAAGCGCAGTCCTCCGTGTCTGCTTAGCGCCAGTCACTAAAACATAGCTGTGGAAGAAGTACTCATTATGTTCCTTAAGTAAAAGTACAGGTACAGGGGCAAAACGTTATTCAAGTAAAAGTATCACATGAAAAAGTGTTGCTAAAATATTAAATATAGTGATACTGATTTTAAAAAATGATACTAATTTTGGTCAGCAGTAACAACACAAATCAGTTTCAAAATTTTTGTCATGAATTTTATGTATTTATATTTGTTTACTCAAAGCCAAAGCTTGAACTCCAAAACTTTCGTCAGGATGTTTCCACGAACATAGTAAAAATAACCCCACAAATCAAAGGGAAAGTACTTTTTGCTTTTCAGTCCAGTTCAAAGATGTAGTGGAGTAGAAAGTACAGATACTGCTCTCAAATGTAGTGAAGTGAAAATATCCACTGTAAAATGTACCGGTACTTAAGTAACGTACAGATACCTACAAGTACAGTACAGTTACTACTTGTACTTCGTTACCTTACACCACTCTAAAACGTCACCACTCACCGTCATATTTAGTGGCAGTCACAGTCACTGCACGAGCCCTGGTGAAGCTACCTGATTCATAATGAAATGTCAGAGTCAAAAAAGTCAATTTGGTTGTTGATAATATTGACAAAATTTGCATCCATTAATTAGCAGACATACTATTAATTGTTAAGAAACTTTGTCAGTTTTGATCCCTCATGTCCTCCTGACACTGTTACCTACCGTCCTCAGTGACTAGAACCTTTGCAATTGCAGCTACTCAAACAGAGCTTTGGTTCTGATCATTTGTCAGGCCAGCCTCCCTCACAGATCAGTGCTGCTGTGGTCTGGATCCTTTGATACGTTTACCCAGAGTCTGATCCAGTTACTCTGATTGAAGGCTTCCTCTGTCTCACACGCGCACACAGCCCCACCGCACACAGCCATAACTGTGTTTTTCATTTACTCTGATTTTATTTGAGATGTTCTCCTCTCCGTGTCCGGTGAAAGGATGACGCTAATCTAACCTCAGGCTGCACTTTTAAGGCTGTGTCCACGTGGAAGCGAGAGAGGAAGAAGGCAGGATGTGTCATGTTCTCACAGCTTCAAGAGGACAAGCAGTATTTTAACGCAATGAATGTAACTGTATTGTATTAAAGATATTTGTCAGGCGTTAGTATACAAATTTTGACTCGACTACAGGTTATGCACATGACGTCACAACATTTGGACTTAAAGTTGAGAATGGTCAAATCTGTTTGAGTAGCAAATATAGACTGTGTAGAATGAGTGTGATGTGTGACAGCCAATCGAAGCTGCAACCAAGACCCATATTTGGAATGTGTGCAACCAAAGAGCCAATCAGGAGCGAGGTTGTTGAAGGTTCTCGCTCCTTCGCACCGACACTGCTGGTTTAGCTGGGTGCAAGCGCAACGAGGCACGATTGCAAGCCACAGGGCCTAAACATGGCCTCCCATTCATCCATCCATCCATTTTCTTCCCCTTATCCGGTGCCGGGTCGCGGGGGCAGCAGTCTAAACATGGCACCCGTTTAAGTGAAGGGGTCAAGCTCAAAGGCACGTACCATGTGAGTAGCTACGGCGCAGCAGAACAAGCCAACGCTAAAAATTCTGAAGCTGTTTTTAAGGCAACTGAAGGATTTTGGACTGAAAAAAGTTGATCTGAAATTAGGCAAACTCGCTACATAATCCGTCCTTGTTGAAAGCTGTAAATGCCCGTTGAGGAGAACACGAGCAGTTTGTGATTACACTCTCTGTGGGAAAAATGGTTTCTGAGCTGGAGAGGATTTTTTCGCTGCAGTACCAATGGAGTGGCCACTAGATCAAACTCACAACAGGTCTAAGCTAGCAATATCCTATCCAGTTATTTTAAGAGATCCAGGCTCAATAGCTGTCAATCATATCTGTTACTAAGGCTAAGGGAGAGAAACTCAGGGAAGAAGGTGCCTGATTGATATAGTGATCAGTGGTCAAGTGATAGGCCGCCATTTTTCAATAGAAAGTGAATTGGTGCCAGGGTCGATCGAGCCAAATCGCGGCCTAGCTGTCTCCTTCTAGATATACAACAGAGAACACATGAGTAGCAGAAACACGACTTAACATCGTCTTCTTTTCACCAACACATTTCTGTTTTGCAGTTATGAAGAGTGCGTCGGCCCTGGTGCGACCGAGATCTACATCCCCACAGATGACCCTCCTCCTTACTCCCTATTGGACCCATGCCAAGAAGAGGCGGGGCATGGGGAGGAGCCTAACCACACCCACCACAGCACCAGCACAGACAGCTCAGCCAGCACTTCCTGGTTCTCCCCCACCCCCCACTGCCTCTCGGGACAGCACATCACCTCCCTTTCCTACCCCATGGAGGAGGCCCCGCCCTACGAGTCCGTGCTGATGGACTCGGGTCAGCCCCTCCCTCTTATGCCATGTGACCTTTACAAACACCAATCAGAGGCCAGAGGGGAGGGCGGGGACGCACAGCTAGCAGAGACAAGTCAAATCCTGTAGTGACTTTGCTACATGGACGATACGTGAAGGAGGACTGGGATATAGCCAGCACTGCAGTTTCTGAAGCGTTCTGAAATTATTCTTATTCTAGTCTGTTTTTACAGCCTCAACTTTGACTGTTCTTTTGTATCCTGTCATGAACTACTGCTACAATAAGTCTTTGTCATATTGTACAAGATAGCTTTCTAGAAGTACGAAAATTAGGATTAAAGGTCACATATTATGCTAATTCACCTTATGTGAGCGAGTGGAATAATGTTTTTTCTCCATCAATCATATACCTGCATGTTTGGGTAATCCTGCAAAATCAGTGTCTCTCAAAATGCCCTGGTTCACCTTGGTGATGTCATTGGGTGGCTAACCAAGAAGTGATACATGTTTTAGTCCGAAACCCCTTCGCAAAATCAAAGACTTCATACACCTTCAGTGCCCAAATTTGCCTTTACTCTTATTTACACAGCTTATTTCGGCCAGTATTGCACCAACTACTGGAAAACGGTCATTTTGTATTCACAGAAATAATGACTGAATTACTTTTACCAATTTTTCATTCCATATTGGTCAAACATCAATGCTAATTTGCTTAAGAATAGCTAAATCAACATTAAAAGGTGACCTTTAAAGACGATATGTTTTTCTATGTATTTAGAACTAAACCTGCAACTTAATCAGACATTTTATGACCTAAAATCTGTACGAGGCTGTGGGCGGGGATAGGTGGCAGGAGAAAACAGAATTTCACACTTCAAATACACAATACAGGATTACTCAAATATGCATGAATCTCACAATACAACTCCGAGTGATCAACATTATAACTTACAAACTCACAATAGTTGATTTTACATAATATGTCTCCTCTAAAGTTAAGCTAACAAGCACAGTGTTCTTCCCTGTGTCACTGCCCATAGAACATGACCCACATGTTGGAGCCATACTCCATGTTTGAATCCTCCTGTTCTGAAAACGTTTAGCGGGTTGCCTTGTTTGTGTGATCCTTGCGGTCCTTAGTGCGGCGGTCTTAGGAGTAGTAAAGCATAGAATGAGACCGTTGTGACATTGTAAACGTGGTCCAGTTACTAGTAAGAGGTTGGCTTTTCGACGTTTTTAAAAAATGATGTAATGTACAGTTTGGTATAGCACAGTAGCGTGGTCTACGGAACATTTTTGTTAATTAAACCAATGTACCCACATGTAGAGATATACTGTCACTTTCTCTCCAATCGGGCTTTGTTAATTAAGTTGGAGCTTAAAGGTGCACTATGTAACTTTTCAAGTGGATGGTATGCCACCTATTTGTCCCTGTGGAGATGTTATTGCTTTGGATGTTACACAGTATGAGATTTAATATATCTACTGACTGTAAAGCGCTTTGAGAGGCTTGAAGGTGGAAAAACACTATATCAAAATGTGGCCGTGTAGTTATTGGTCAAAAACACTTACGAACAACATCATTCTTACTGTGAGTGGGGTCGCCTCTCCGCAGATCTTACCTGTAACTTGACATTTTGCCTCACCTGCTTGCTTGTTTATATAACAATAGATATGTTTAATGCTATACTATGAAAAAATCCAAGCAAAAGCAACAACAACTCCATGGAGACTATAGTAACTTTTGTATAATATTCTGAGTTCAAAATTACAATCAGAACTTCCGATCTATAGTTAAACCAAAACGTGTCATTGAATGTATTCCACAAACGACAACAACAGGTGGCGCTAGCTCCTAAACTCTGCGCGGAAGCTAATATATCGAAAAGATGTACATGGAGAACACGACTGAAAAATGGATTCTAGTGTTTAACGCAGGACACAGCACACTCACAACTTCAAACTGTCCTACCACCCCAGATGGCTTCAAAAGTGACGTGCAGTTTGTGGAGGTGAGAAGGAAAAATGAAAGATAGAAACATTTGGGACCAGTCTGAGTCGTTTGCAAAAGTCAGCCATCACAAATGAATTATAATCTTCATAAATGCTTTTAATTTCCCCAGCAGCGTCATGTAGCAGACAACCTCTTGACATCCGAAGAGTCGAATGCAACAACGAAGAAGTACTGTACAAAACATATGGATGCTTTGTTTAGAAGAATCAATAGACCCATCCAGTGTTTCTGTTCTAAAGATGGTACGTTTTTATTTGAGGAGTTAGCATTAGCCACCAAACATCACAGACGATAAACACTCAAGACCATTTTGAGTTGTTTTTTGGTTTTTTTATTCTTTTTTTTTTTTGCATATTGATTAATGTTGAAAATTGGCATAGCATAAAACTACACTGTCAGCTAGACCAAATACTACGTAACTTTTCTGGGGCACAGTCTACCACCTGGTTGTTTCCATGGAGATGATATTGCGTTGCCTGGAAAGCTCCACAGTATGGCATTTAATTGATTTATCCAGCTGTGTTAATTAGCAAATTCCTTGAAAAACATACATTATTACTGTTACCAGGCTCGCCTCTCCATAGATCTAACTGTCACCTATTGTGTTCATGGTGATATAAAGTTAATTCCATAATGTGGACACTTCAAATCAAAGCTATGGCGTCTCCAAGCAGGTGACGGACCCTCTGCACCAGAAAAGTCCCAGAGTGCATCTTTAACTTTGGGAAATGAAATTAGCAGATTGATCTTAAAGATACGTGCATAAGCTTTTCTTTCTGTTTCCAAACATCAAAAATATGTTTTATTTTCTTGTATTGCTAAAATGAATGAGATAGAAAGTTGTTAGCAAACTGTGTGCGCCACTCATCTAAACTATAGACTGTGTGAAGAAGTGGACTAAGTGAGTGTGACGTCACCACAGCGTTCAGCTCCAGTCAAATGAAGCTCATCGAGGCTAGAGCAGTTATAGGGAATAGTGAATTTGGAGCAGAGTCACATATTTGGAATTCTGACCGTGAGTATCATAGCAGCCAAAGAGCCAATCCAAAGCGAGGCTGTTGAAGGTAACATCCCTTCCCACCCGCACTGCTGGTTTAGCAAGGAACAGGCACTTAGCAACGCTGTCAATCAAACCTGTTGCTAACACTAGCTCCTCGGGGAAAGAATGCGCCTGATGCGTCTGTTTTTAATGTCCATTTCTTGGGTTACGGACACAATAGCGAAATAAAAACACCAGGATGTAGATGTAGTTGATACGAACATTTCAAGACTAAAATGACGAGTGTGACAGCAGCAGTTACAAAAAGAGGGGTGACAATTTTTCAGTGTAGAGTGAATTGGAGCCAGAGTTGATGGAGCCTGAAGTGCACTCATGCTCACTTCCTGTTTGGAACAACTAGCACGTTACGTATATCCATTTATATACACAGTCTATGATCTAAACACATGGCCTTGAAGTCTATCGCACCAAAACACACCAAAATATCGTTCCAACTTGCACCACGGATGTACAATGTGTTATTATTATCACCACCAAACGCCAAAATTAGTCAAACTGTTTAATTAATTTAAACATTTAATTATATTTTCGACACTTGTGTATTCTATGTAACATCTTGTACAAAAACCACACCACACTGTCACATTCTTAAGTGATACCAGCAGTTTTCCCTTTAAAAGTGTAAAGTAAATAAATAAATGTTTGTATTTTGAAGGAAAGCCTTAGGGGTTTCCATGGAATCTAACACATCCACCATCGTTTACCGTCAACTCTACTCACGTCTCATCGTGGCGGCCATGTTTGTAGTTTTTGTAGTTTTTTCTCAATCTCTCAGTGTGTCATTGAAATATGTGCCTAACTGCCCTAAGACTGTTAGCTTGATTGTTGTCGTAGCCATAATACTTTTGTTTTGGTATTGTTGGTTGATAAATGTTTTATTTTTGGTGGAGTTTGGCTTATGGGTAGGGGAAGGCAAAGGTTTTAGTGCACAGTTAAAATGATTCAGGCTTGCTTATAATCTCATCTGAATTGACCCACCATTTGAGAACATCAGATTGGGATAACCAAATTGAGATATATTTCTGTTCTTTTTGATATATTTTTGCATTTTGTGATCATTTCTGAACACTTTTCCTTCGCCTTCCTCCAAACTCCACTGATGTACGGGACTGTTTTAGGCTGACAACTGCAATTCACAAACAACTTATCTAAATAATTGTGTTTTTATGTTTGGGTTTTTGTGTGAAATGACACCATCACCACTGACATGTAAAGGATTTCTGGATGCTGTTTAAAGGTGCAGTGTACAGTTGGATATAGCTATATGTTTAATGTTTACTTTAATCAAACTCATCTATCAAGGAACTGACCAATAGAGGCTTAATATCAATTTATCGGCACAGCAACCAAGTGTCACATACAAAAGCAGAACAACAAAAGAGCAACAAAAGGTGTCAACTCTGAGCTAAACACAAAATATCAGACTATTAAAGTACTTTATGAAGATGTGAGCCTGGTCACTGGTGAATCTCCCTGAGTTCAGATGATCCTGATTGAGAGGTGGATTAGCCAATCAGGGACAAGCATGGTCCCTCCATAGCAAAACAAATATGGCTGCTAATGAGGGAAAAAAAAGGAAAAAATATAACACAGTGGACAGAAAAACATCACAGATTTCTGCTGAATAAATGAGCGAAGCATTAAACTGTTAATCCGAGGTGAGAAATGTGATTTTATTTGTAAACGATAGATGACCAATGAGCTTCTTTGTTTCACTGAAATAAACAAATCTGATTGGACGAATATGTTTGGTTCTGGCTTGAGATGCAAAGGAGGGAGTGGTGACCAGACTGATATATAAAAAATACAGAGAAATATACATTATACAGTGTTGAAAGCTTCACATATTTAATCATAGAACTGCCTACTAAGACTAAACATACATTAAAGTAAATAATGCCCCACTTTTTATTGTTTTATTTGTGTTCAGCTCTGTGTCAAGTGAATCCTTTGTAATCACTGCCATTATAATTCAGCTGTTACACACTGCACCTTTAAATACTTTGATTAGAGTCGCTGTTGATCGAAGTTTCCTCTAATAAACACTTTGATACTGTGATATTGTCCAAATGTAAAATATAAAACTATATGTAATTTAGACTTTAGACTCTAGACTGAATTAGTAATGTCTCAACCCAGATTTAAAGGTATAGCCTGTTTCAATAGCTGAGTACATACAAGTGTGAGGCCACTAGAGGGTGCTATGGGGTCCTGGGGGAGACTCAAGTTTAAACCCAAGCAAACATGGCATATATACGCTCTAAAAATAACACTATGGAGTTGATTTTTCTATATATAAGGACAAGGACAAACTAAACAAGTGCAAGACTTTATAACATGAGCTAATAAACTATTACCAAACCAGGCTAATCCAAATCTTAAAGGCGCTGTACCAGATTTTTATCGTTTGCAAGGGTCCAGAGTTATTCCCCACTTACTACATGCATTCTGATTATTCTAACTATTCACCGCAACAACTAGGATGCTAACACCACACTTCCTGATTCTCGAACGCTTTATAATTAGACGCAGACAGCCCACAGCGTACATATTTTGACGTCAAGAGTTACTCACGCAATATATCTGTACTGAGGAAAGCTGTTCAAATACATGGGAAAACAATCAGGTACAAGCTCTTTAATAATAATAATTACATAATGAACAAGTACTTAATTAAGAATGATTCAGCCAGATTAACTACGTGTTATAATGTTGTTTCCTCATCACAAACAAACCTGGAGTTTTGTTTTGTTTCATTCTCACATGTTTAACACAGAAACCCTGAATATTTAGACACTCTTCAACACTTTAAACACTCTGTTCCACCTTGTGATGTCATCATGTGGTAATACAGGAAGTGCTCCACTGTGTTTTTAAACTTCACACACCTTCACTCGAATCATTTGGATGATTTCAGCCCTGCAATTCCCAATCTCTACCCAACAAAAGCTAAAAGGTGGCTGTTAATGTGAAAACTGCTACGTCATGACATCACAAGGTGGAACTGAGCATTTTGAGCTTTGGAGACGTAGACAGACTAATAATAGAGTTACTCAAACATGTGTGAATGAAAGAAAACTCAACTCCAGGTATGTTTTTGAGGAGATAACAGCATTATAACATGACTTAAAGCTCAAAAGAGTCAATTTCGTATAATAATATAGGACTTTTAATAAACTATTTTACTAAACAACCAATACTCCTCTGATACTACCCCACAGAAAGCACAGTTGTAAATGCGTACAACTTAAATATTAAAATGTAGTAGGACAATAGCAGACTTGACCGCTGTGTTTAGAATATAGAACAACAGTGAAAGTTGAAATCCATGTACCAGTGTTTGTATTAGTGCCCAAAGTCCTTCATAATGCTTCATATTCAGATCATATTTTGTGCGTTTGTCATTGGACCATGTGTGAGACCACCATGTTGTTTTGCTGTCAGCACGTGTCATGTACATAGTAGAAAGAGTTAAGTTATGGTCTTAGAGATTGTGTTCTTATGTGCAGGAGACGGGAATAAATCTCAAATACAGTGAATGACTCTGAGTGAGTGTTTTTTGTCCATGAACAACAGAGACGACTCTAGATGTAATTTTCCGTACACTACACAAACAGACACATCCTGATATCTTGGCTGATTTATTTTGACTTTCCAAAGAAGCAGTGCGTTTGAGGTGTGTCTTCAAATATATCCACAAATGTGTCTCAAATTAACTCAAAAGTTGTCATTAAACTTATCAGAAGAAGACATGACATTTCACTGTATGCAAATGTATGACTTTGAAGAAAATAATGAAAAATTGTCTAAAATTGTCTAATTGTCTTCTCTCATTATTCTGGCATTTAGGAAATATAAATAATTTTGGTAATCCTAATTGACCGAAAACAGGAAGGTTTAGTCTGATTATGTGTCAGACAGTGAGAAAAAAAACAAAACAAAAAAAACAACATGTATTATTTACATAGTGGCATCGACTCAACATTTAATTATTTCCAGTGTATTTATTATAATGATTAATCCCCACAAAACCGAACAAACAACACTCACTCAGAGTCATTCACTGTATTTGAGATTTATTTCCTTCTCCTGCGCAAAATATAATAATAAAGACAAAAATACGACCTCTAAGACATAACCTCTTTTTACTATGTACAGCTGAAACCACATTAATACGTTATATAAAAAGATACATGTTTTTTTGTTTTGTTTTTTCTCACTGTCTGACACATAATCAGACTAAACCTTCCTGTTTTCGGTCAATTAGGCGCCAAACCCTCCACCAGAAAAGTTACATACTGCACATTCTATCTTTTACTTAAAGTAAATTTGCATCTACTTGTTGGCTACTGCTGAAGTTAAGTCAACATTCTTTCGTCTATAGAGTCAAAAATAGCTCCGATGTTAGCATAACTACACTTTTATCTAACCATGTAGTGTTTTACTCTGAATGTGTTGCCATCACGTCATTTTATGACACGTCCACATCATGGCGGATGGGGTCATGATTGGAAATAACCCAGGTAAGAATACATTTAATACATTTGTTTTTTGGCATATATTGGCTCAAGCAGACTACTACGATTATGCAGTGTGTTAAAATAGTGGCTCATTTTGTCTAGGGACATGTGGGCGACCTGTCTTCTTGTCATTTTGACTCATTTGGTGTCCACTTTAAAGGTACAATATGCAACTTTGTGATGGGGCTTTGACTGCCACCTGATTATTTCCATGGAGATGTCAATACTTGCCAGGAATATTCCACATGCTAGCCACATGTATCTGTTTGATTAATTTAAGTGTTTTTATTGCTTAAAACATGCATTTTTACTGAGGTTGCATTTCCGCAGATCTGACCTGTAGACTGGAGATATCAGCTGCTTGTATTTATGTAGATAGACAGATTTAAAGTTATGTTGTAGTACAAGACAAACATTTTCACAAAATAATAGTACTTTCTGTGTGTTACAATGTTCATCAAGTTCAACCTTAAAACACTGGTCTCTATAAAATGAAGTTGCATAAACACAATTTGGTTTGTAACTTTTGACTTAATCATGAATCCATATTTTTGGTGCCTGTAGCTTGTGTAAATTATTTTTTACATTTTCTGTCTGTTTTCATAGTAATACCTGGAGATGAGTTCCTGAATATTACAACAGGGAAATCTGAGCCGCAACTGGGAGGTAAAGGTAGATAAAACTTAATATTTTTACGTCTGATTAACTTAAAATGTTAAGTTGGGCCAAACACGCTCCAACAGCGTTAGCGTTACTGTCTTTTGCAGGTCATTATGGAAAAATTGCAACAGTTCAAAGGCACGACAGAGGCTAACCGGCTATATTCAAACTACTGTGCATAACTCGTTTTCAGTCAAAAAAAAAAAAAAAAAAGAATAGAAATTGAGTTCTATTGGCCGTGAAACAAATATTATTCTTGTATACATGTGTAAGAAGATGATGTTTGTCCCTTCTACAGTAGCTCATGTTTTGTGTTGCAGATTCGGGTCCCCCACCACCAGGGGCCGAGAACTGAACTTCCAGCCAATGAACAGCAATGAGAAATTTGTGAAATAAAATCTCTTTGTTTTCTCTCAAAGGAAACTAATTATTGAGTTTTTTTCAACATAAGAATCTGTGTTGCTGTTGTAACCGCCAAAATGTCTATAAAAAATATTCAGTTTTAAGAGAAGCAACAGGTGCATGTAGGTCTATAAAACATTAGTGTTGGAGAATGAGTGTGTGATGATGTGTAACTCGCTGTCCGCCGCCTGCTTAGAAATGTCTGTTGTAGAAAATAAACTCACAAACTAAAGCTAAATTAGTTTTTTGTGTTTATTACATGGACATGAGTGAGTTAGCTGCTAACAGGCTACAACATGTGCACATTAGAGAGAGCACATCATGTTTTTACTGTTTTATCTATTTCACACTCTATATAAACTGTCAGTATCAGTTTATAGGTACATGTACATACATAATACATAATAAAGTACATTTTCAGAAACATCTCCAGGGAACCTTTTTGATGATATAAGAAAGTGAAAAGTAAACCAGATGTCCAGATATCACAGAGTTAAGGCGAAATCTACGTTTTATACTCTTTAAAATTACACCTGTTCCAGATAAGGGTCACTCATGTTTACTTTGATTACTTTTAAGATAAATCATTGTCAACAATTTAATTTAAAGACTAAAAAACATCAACAGAGGACTCAGTGCCATTTATTACCCCTAATTCCCTACTGCCAATATGGCGTCCCTGTTAAACGTAGGCCGTGTCTCAATTCGCCAAAATGGCCTTAGATTCACCATTGGAAGTGTGCGTCAAAGGGCAGTTAATTTCTGGCGCGACAAGGGCTGTCCCATTTCAATGCACCCGACTGAATGCGCCCGACAAACCTGCCATGCCCTTTGCCCTTTCCAGCATTTCCATCAGATCAGACGTAACCGAAGCGTGCATCCATGCACACTTCACGCACTGCTATATCCCATCATGCACCGAGCCTACACAAAAAAGAGACGAAAATGGAGTCCGTTGCGCAATACACATTCAAATGTTCGTGCTGGTTTACCTCATCTACAACAGTGCAACATGAAACTGTTAAATCTGAATAAAGATCTGTACAGGCCGTGTGTTTGATGATTAAAAAGGAGGAGTTACATGGAATAAAGGAATGTGCAGTTATTGCTAGACAATAAGAAGACATTATTATCATTAGAAATGATTATTGCAATAATAAGAATAATGTAAGAATGTTTGTTTCTGGTGTAAGCGTCAAAGAGGACCAAGAGATTGAAACATAAAGTCACAACATCTTCATGAGTTCTGGTGCATTCCATAGGTGTGCGCCCCCTGGTGGGCACGTGTCCTTAGCATTAGTAAATCAAGATACCAGTTTGAGTGGTAGTGCTGCACGCTAGAAAATATCTTACAATAATAAGATGAAATGAACTGGCACACGGCATAGAAGGTAAACAGCACCCTCGACTGGTATTAAAGTGGTTTAGCCACAGATCAAATTAAAGCTGGCCCAAATACCGAATCGTTAAACTGCAATATCCCACTTTATGTACAACTAATCAGTGTTCTCTGGTTTATAGACAATGAATGTAAAATTTATATTGGTTTCTGTCTCTGTTATTATTTTTTAACAAGGGATATTTTGTTAAAGTTATGAAGTAGCTGTAACTGGGAAGAAATCACCTATAACTTTATATTTGCCTATTGATATTCAAAGGGAAAGATTAATTCCTTACTACATTCATTCTAAACAGAAATAAACACCTGTGACGACAACACCTTGACTCTTCTTCCATGAAATAATAAAGAATTAAAAATAAAACTAAATATTTCAGTGTCCATTTTACACGTCTAGGTCATGAGTCAACAACCGTTATGGCTGCTAGGCGACGTAACATAAACTATGTAATGTAAGCGCACAGACAGTACGCTCCGTGGCGTAGGCCTGTCCCATTTCAGTGGCTGCACTGAGGAGTACCCTTCGTCGGCCAGGTACTTCAAACAGTACATAGAAGTGAGCATTTGTCAAATTCACCGCACCGGGTGCTGGTAGGGAGAACATCCAAGCCATTAATGCCTCTGTGTCAGCACTGTGCCAGACAGAGTCAAGGGGTCAAGTGGAGGGCCCAGCAAGTCCCACTACAGCGAGAAGTGGCATTAGAATGAAACATATCAAGGTCAGGCAGAGTTACACTGGATGACTGAACGATGCGCTGGGATCATGTGTTCTTAAATCAAAGACAGCAAAGTGCTCTACTGTTATTTTTGTTCATCTGTTTTGCTCTAAAGGAAG
The DNA here is from genome assembly GCF_009829125.3 of Periophthalmus magnuspinnatus. Taxonomy (NCBI): domain Eukaryota; kingdom Metazoa; phylum Chordata; class Actinopteri; order Gobiiformes; family Gobiidae; genus Periophthalmus; species Periophthalmus magnuspinnatus. The sequence continues at coordinate 7,471,070 of NC_047140.1, read as the reverse complement.
GATTTAACTTATTTGCTGGGATAGTAATGAAAATTGAAAGTTATGGGATGGGGGATGGGCATCAAGTCAAAATGTAATGCATTCAACAGTTTGATTATTATTATTTTTTAAATATATTTTTTGTGTTGGCTGCCTATCAGTAGAGTATAGTTCAGGCACCACTTAAACCACAAACAGGATCTGTCTGCACAGCGTCTCTCACCACAGCAAACTGGAGTTGTGTCATTGCTGTCATTAGTTTGGATGTGTTCAAAATGTAATGGATTCATGGATTATTTGATGGTGCTGAGTTGCTCTACCTGACTCTGTCAAATATAATCTGCTGATAATGATATTGTCTTGTACAAAATGTTTGTACATTGATTGTACATGGTTTCTGTTTGTATTTTCTCTCTTAAAATTGATATATTTGTGTTCAAAAATGGTCTTTTTTCATTTCCTCCAAATGCTAGATTAGTTACCAGGTCTACACCCATATTAAGTAACACCACTGTTGGAGCACCACATTCTGTAAAGGGTTCTTGCTCTCCTGCATCACTCTTACCTTGTAAATGATTGATGTTTGGTCTCGTGCAAATTGTAAATTAGATGTTGCCTTCAAACAGTTCATTTAATAGCCCAGTATTTCTGTCAATTGCTTTTTACTCTTTCTTTCTACAACTATTTGAGTAATTTAGTTTTAATGTAATAGTGCGTGGCCTACTCATAAGATTTGTTGAATTCATTTGTTGAGATAATTCATTCTTTTCAGTTTAGCAAATATAACCTACCCCAGAATGACTGCATACAAACCTTCTGTATCCTGATCATATTTATTCCACTGTGGGACATGTGTCTGCACAGGTGTCCACAGCACAAGAGGACATTAGATCAGGTGTCTGCACAGCTGTCACCTGGGCCTACTGGAGCAAAGTACAATCTGTCAGTAGGTTGTGTACAGGGAACTTAGATCATCTTTGTTTGAAAAATAGGATCAACAGACCACATTAGAAATCTAACACATTTATTAATTTCACCTGGGTATTTTAGGCTAGTGGACTTTGAACAGAGAGGGGCATTCAGCAAATTGTCGCAGAGAGTTTGCTGTCCCGACATCAAGACAGGTCGGCCTATGATGCTGCGTTGGTAAAAAGAGTTATAGATCATTTTTAACAGGCTGTGGGTTATATACACTAGTGGAACCTAACAGAGTAAAAGTAGTAAAGTACTGTACTTTTAGGTATCTGTACTTTACTTAGGTTTAATTTAAAGTATACTCTTTTTACTTTTACTTCACTTTATTTAAGAGCAGTATCTGTACTTGCGGCTCTGCATTACATTTTTGGGCTGAAAAGTAAAAGTATTCTTTCTTATTGTTTGAGACCTGCTAAAAAGGCTCAGGGTTTATTTTTAACACGTTCATAGTTTGAGCAAACAAAGATGTAACTGCCACTTTTTAGTTTTCATATGTTTTATATTATTTAGGTGTAATTTTGTGGAGTGTCACTAGAGGGCGCAGTTTAAGGTCTGTGTACATGTGAAGCAATGCTAGTTGCGCAGAAGAAGCGATCTCAGCTAAATGAGAAAAGTGGCATGATTAAAAGCAGACGATTGGGTTGCAGTTTCAGAATACATTTAAGAAGAAAGAAGATATCTCAGTTAATCCCTCTCGGTATACAGCCAACGAGGTTAGTTTGTCTACCGCATTTTATTTTCAAAGGGTAATTGTCGAATGTCTTTATTTTTCATTAAGTTAATTATTGTTCTGTCTATGTGTTTCTTTAGTTTTCACGAGTGTATTTATTTGGATTCATGTGCAAGATGGATGTCAATAAATTCGTCAGTAGAGGAAACCACTTGTGTCTGTAGTACCTGGAGGAATTACAAAAGATATACAAATAAAAACAGTCGTTTCTATTGAGCAAAATTCAGCACAAATCTTCAGTCAATACATTTGAAACCTTACAGGACCTCAAAATATGAGCAAACTTACTTCTTACTCTTTAAGTACATCTGAAACAGGTACTTTCTTTGCTCCTGTATGTGAACTTTTACTTAATTAACAAAATAGAGTATTTCATCCAACCCGGTTATAGGTCACGCAGAGATGCGCGCGTGCTGACGTCAGTACGCACATGCGTCCTGTTTTTGTTGTGGTTGTTGTTGCCAAGCGCCTCACTGCAAACTTTGCAAACCTCGGCTGCGCCAAAACCTGCACTTGTGAACTTCATTTGACGATTTCATCGGAAAAGACATCACTTTGGGACCCAGACTTCACCCAGACTTCTACTGACCGCCTCCTGACTCTGACTGCGAGACTTCTGGGAGAAAAACACGTGAGGTTTGTGACTTTCCATGTTCACGTTAGTCCTTATGGCAGGGGTGTTCATTACGTCCATCGCGAAGGCATTTTGGGTAGACCACGTCCCGTCATCCATCCAGTCACACGACTAATATACAGGACAAAGTCAGATTACACCTGACCCTAGGTCACATCATGGGCGCTGCACACGCATAAACAAGCGCGAGTTAGTTTAACCCTATAGCGTCGGATCGTATCGTCGCAGATAGAGCGGGTTGCGGACTTTCCAGCAGCGTAACTCCGCAACCAGTCGTGCTCTCATGTAAATCCAAACGGCGTCTCAAAGCGGAGACATGGGGCTATCTAAATATTGAGGCCTGACCGTGAGGTTTGTGACTTTCCATGTTGACTTAGTCCTTATGGGGTATTACACAGAAAACAACCAATATATCAAAATGACATTTTAACAAAACCCCAGATCAGTTTGCAGTGAGTTTATTCAAATAAATGTTCGCCCTTGTGCATTTATGATTTCCTTTTCATACTAAATGAAAATGATCAGGCTGTGTGTATAGGCCACAGAGGCTGGAAGTACTCAGTAATGAAATACAGCAGACTACTGTATTTACTCTAGTAACTTTTTAAAGAAATTGTATTGTATTGTTATTTCACAATACAGTACTACATTGTACTACATGTGAACATTTGTGTTTCTTACAATACTCCTTCAGATGTGATTTTGTTTTGCAAATTTTGTGTTCTGTCATTTGAAAATACCAGATTTTGTGCGTTATTCAATATTTTGTCCTTTCAAAAAATAAAAAAAAAATTAAAAATCTATTAACCTTCTGGATTTAACCTTAGACTCCCAGAAGACCATATGTTTTCACCTGCTGCTTTTTGCATTGTTGCCTTTCAGTGGGTGAGAATAAAGTGTTGTACAGGACACTTGAGGTCCACACAGTGTGTCAGATGAAATATGTGTATGTTGAAATAGCGATGCACTCACAAATTGGGTACCTTTGTGCATAAAAGCATTGTAACATGCCTTCGCTCTACAAATATAGTCGACCTTAAAACATGACAAATTCACTATTAGTTCAGGGTAATACATATGACTTAAATAAATCAATCAAAATACTGTTGATCAAAACCACTGTTGATCTAGTACTGCAGACACTGTTACACACTGAGAGGCCAAGTATTAAAAAAATTAGAAAAACTACCAGTGTATTATTTCAAAACATTCACATGCATTTGGGGTTATTAAAAAAACGTATCTTCTAATATAACATGTGTGCAAAGAGCTGCTTTAAACTGCTGACTTTAAAACATTGTAATAGTAATGAACTTTTGCCATGCACATTCAGCTTTTGGCATAAACTTAAATTTTAGGAACAAACGTAAGAAGCATTTTGGTGTCTACAGTTTTATCATTTAGGCTCCTTTTGTTGTCCTCTCTGGGTTTGCTGTGTGTGAGCCCTGTTTGCAACATCGGTGTCTGACATAAATGTTTCTCTCCACAGATCTGTGTGAGCCAAAGCCCAGCTCTGCTCGGGACGTCCAGACGTCCTGCACACGTCCAGACCTCCTGCACACGTCCTCACATCTGGAGTTAAGACCTCACACACTCATGGACACACTCACATACACATCTAAACAAACATGCACATACATACTCAGAAACATATACACACGCCCACTCATGCAAACACGCATACTCCCTACTGCTCCTGCTATGGCCTTCCCTGCTACTTCTGCTATGCCCATCTATGCTGTTCCTATTATGCCCCCTTTCTGCTACTCCTGCCATGGCCCTCTCTGCTGCCCGCGCTATGCCCCCTTCTGCTGCTCCTGCTCTGACCCCCCTGCTGCTCCTGATATGCTCCTCCCTGCTACTCCTCCTATGCCCACCTCTTATGTTCCTGATATGCTCCTCCCTGCTACTCCTCCTATGCCCACCTCTTATGTTCCTGATATGCTCCTCTCTGCTACTCCTCCTATGCCCACCTCTTATGTTCCTGATATGCTCCTTTCTGCTACTCCTCCTATGCCCACCTCTTATGTTCCTGATATGCCCCTCCCTGCTACTCCTCCTATGCCCACCTCTTATGTTCCTGATATGCTCCTTTCTGCTACTCCTCCTATGCCCACCTCTTATGTTCCTGATATGCTCCTTCCTGCTACTCCTCCTATGCCCACCTCTTATGTTCCTGATATGCTCCTCCCTGCTACTCCTCCTATGCCCACCTCTTATGTTCCTGATATGCTCCTTCCTGCTACTCCTCCTATGCCCACCTCTTATGTTCCTGATATGCTCCTTTCTGCTACTCCTCCTATGCCCACCTCTTATGTTCCTGATATGCCCCTCCCTGCTACTCCTCCTATGCCCACCTCTTATGTTCCTGATATGCTCCTTCCTGCTACTCCTCCTATGCCCACCTCTTATGTTCCTGATATGCTCCTTTCTGCTACTCCTCCTATGCCCACCTTTTATGTTGCTGATATGCTCCTTCCTGCTACTCCTCCTATGCCCACCTCTTATGCTCCTGATATGCTCCTTTCTGCTACTCCTCCTATGCCCACCTCTGCTGCTCCTGCTCTGCCCACCTCTACTGCTCCTGCTCTGCCCACCTCTGCTGCTCCTCTTATGCCCACCTCTGTTGCTCCTGCTGTGCCCACCTCCGCTTTTGCTGGTAAGCTCCGCACTCGTCGTAGGTTTCGCTATGTTCCTTACGCTCAGGCACGCTCTGCTGCTCCTGCTTTGCCCACCTCTGCTGCTCCTGCTTTGCCCACCTCTGCTGCTCCTGCTCTGCCCACCTCTGCTGCTCCTGCTGTGCCCACCTCTACTGCTTCTGCTTGCAAGCTTTACACTCGTCCTAAGTTTCGCATTGTTCCTTATGCTGAGGCACGTGCTGCTGCTCCTGATATGTACCTCCCTGATCTTCCTGATACACCCACCTCTACTGTTAATCCTCTGAACCCCTATGATTGGTATGCCCCTGCCTGCTCTGTATACGTGGCACTCCGCTGACTTTTTCCTGGCACTCCACTGATCCCAACTGACTATGACATTGTATCATATTGTACATAGGTGTGGGAAAAAAAAGTTTTTTTTAATATGTATATATATTGATTGTTCTGTCAGACAGGGCTGTGTTTAGCTGCTTTGCATGTTTCCTCAGAAGGGTCACGTGATGGTGTAGTGACAAGTTTTGTTGGCGGCTTACATGGTTTTGTCAGACAGTAGGAGAAGCATACGCCCCCTACTGTCTGATGCCTTCTCCAGGACTGCATCCCACTGCATTTTGTTTGTCTATTCCTTTCTAATTTGAAGGACTTTGAATGGGGAAAGGTCCTCACCTGGTACTCTGAAAGATATAATATTTAGATTAGAATTGCTTAATTGGTATGACCACAGAGGGTGGTAGCTATAGCTTGAAACCCATGATATGGCTGTTTGTGCTTAGAAAACAAGAACGAGCAGGTCCAAGGAGCATAAATTGTGGCGAATGAGCCTACTTCTTATCACACACAGGATAAAATGCCAAACAGTAGGGGGGGGGGGGGGCGCTTCAGACTTTTTTTTGCAGTGCCTGACTATTTATGCATATACAATCTAATTTGCGTATGTATATATGTGTAAAAACATATATTTCATATGTTATGTTTGCTGCATCAATAACTTAATAGGACACATTTTCACCCCCACAGGGTGCGTACCCTACTCTGCTGTTTAGTGCCTTGTCCCATGTGTGTGATACGCTCCTTGAACCTGTTTGGTTTTTTATTTTCAAATACAAACAGCCAACAGACAAACAAGATGCTGTAGGATGCTACTGTCTGGCAAAACCATGTAAGCCGCCTACAAAACACTCCACTACACCATCACGTGACCCTTCTGAAAATGTCCCTAAAATACATATATACATATAAGTATTAGTTATTATTCTGCAGTTTTGTTGTAAATAGTGTGGTTCTTGTGTTTTAGTGTGAAACAAAAAAAAAACAAAAACAAAAAAAACAAACAAAAAACTGAAAGAAATAAGAAAAATATGACAGATTTTAAATTTAGTATAGTGCTGTGTGTATTGCTGTGTTATCATTCTGTTATTTCTGTTGTAAATAGTATGTAAATAGTGTGGTTCTTGTGTGGTTTTCTGCTCCCCCTCTTTTTGTGTTTGTTCTCACAGAGCTGGTGGTGATGAGGGCTCCTCCTGCAGCAGACCAGACCAAGCTCCCCCAGGCAGAGATGGAGAAAAAAAAAAAAAAAAAGAAAGAAAGAAATATAGAAACATAGATTAACTTATAACAAAACTTTAATAACATTCCCTGAAATTCATAAAAAATGTAATCCTATACACATTTTTTAACCAACTGATTGAACCATTTGATACTGACAAATTTAATAAAATATAATAAAATATATCAAATTAATACATTTAAATGTAATGAATATCAAATTAATACATTAAAATAAATACATATCAAAATAATACATTAAAATTAAATATCAAATTAAAATGCTTTATCAAATTAATACATTAAAATAAATACATATCAAAATAATACATTAAAATTAAATATCAAATTAAAATGCTTTATCAAATTAATACATTAAAATAAATACATATCAAAATAATACATTAAAATTAAATATCAAATTAAAATGCTTTTTGCTACCCCCTCTCAAACATGTTCAAAAGAATATGTTCTGATTCACTAACCAAGCTAAAGAGAACAAATAAATTAATCTTTCAATTAAAATTCTTGAAGCTGTTTGTGTGAGTTTTGCCAAATGCCAAATAAATAAAATTACTTAAAATAAAGTTCACAGTTTTTGTCCTTTGTGTTCAATGCACTTTGTTCAGTGGAATATTTCTTGTGAAATATATTGAAAAGTTACAAGCTAATAATACATTAACTTCCATTACCTGGTTTTCCTGATTAAGAATCACTGTTGTATCATTTGTGTACACTGCACATAAGGCCTTTATGTGTGGAGTTTGCATGTTTCTCCCTGTGTCTTGGTGGGTTTCAATGAGCAACACAATAAACTTTGAGGTGAGAGTTTTCCTTGTGTTCAAAATGATAAGTGACCAATGAGCAACTTTGTTTCATGCATCGCTGAAATAAACAAATCTGTTTGCACAGTAGCCTACTGTCTGGCTCGAGGCATGACGAGGGAGTGGTGCCCAGACCAATATCCTGTTTAAAAATACAGAGGTGTATAGTGTGGATTTGCCAGGTGACTAGTTAAAAGTAATTCCATAGTTTGCACAACACCCTTGAGGTCATCACTCACTACTCTGGCACGTGTCCTGTTTGGTTAGAAGATGGTTAATTTACCAAGGATACACACGTTACATTACCCATAATGCACCAAAATAATTTAGAAGAAAAAAGAGGCATGGATATATAATGCCTTTGAATATATTTAAGTTTGATTAAATAGGCTAAAAACTAAAACAAGGTGAGGTAAATAGGACAAAAAATGTTGACTTTTGCTATAACAATTTGAAACTTGTTTACTAAGCCTACATAATTACAAGCATTAAGATGTTGTGAGTGACATCCACCTGCAGCTCTCTGTCCACTGGTTTGTCTTTAAATATTTATTCATTTTAGCGTGACTTGGCAAAAACTCCACAGAGATAAAATTGAAGTAGTGATGCTCAAAGTGAGGTCTGTAGGTCTGAACGTTACATCTGATTTATCATTTTTATCCTATTATCCACCTTTGCTCTTAGGCATTAGGCTTGTAACATAATGTTTTATTTTCTTGAATTTTGGAAAAAAAAATTCTTTCATTCATTTATAGTTTTAATAAAGTACACTGTGAATCATTAGCCTCATGTATTTTTATCCTGGTACATTAGCAGCGCTCTGATGTCCCTGACTGCTGCGCCACACCTCCCTCTGCTGGCCGTTTGGTGACAGTGCAAGTCCAGAATAGAAACTGCGGAGCCACTTTTAACAAACTGTTCACTGAAATGAACTAAAAATAGTCCAGATTGAACTTGTACAGACTCACCATGGATTTTGCACGCTGTCAAGTCCATAGTTCTGGTAATTGTGTGTAATATTTGGACATTTTTTGACTGACTGGGACAAATGCAGCTCAAGACAGCCTCAGGGAAGTCCGGCTGGTGCCATGTGACTCCTCCGCTGAACCCGAGCCCCGTACGGTATGTCAGCCGTCATGTGGAGCCCGCACACCGGTAAGTGACACCGCCTGAGCCCGGTGACGTCCAACGGAGCAGCTCCACGTCGACTTTCCCGGCTCCTGGGGTATTTCCCGCGTCTTAAAGTCAGACACGAGGGTTAAGGTTTGGATTAGACTCTCGTTGGTGGGACTAGCGGCCATAGTGACGGCTGCGAGCGTCTACCTGTACCTGCTGTCCACGCACCTTCCCCGGGGAGTGAGGGCGGGCGGGCCCGGGACAGAGCTGGAGGACGAGGAGCACGAGTACAGGTAAGACAGGGGAGAGCAGAGGGACAGGAGTACAGGTATAGGACAGGGGAGAGCAGAGGGACAGGAGTACAGGTATAGGACAGGGGAGACCGGGGGGGCAGGTTGCAGTGGGGCACAGCATCACAGAACCGGATCACATTATTCTAGAGCCTAAGAACAATCTAACCCACGTGACATTTATAACTTGCATGGACACTTTTTTTATTATTATTAAATTGAACTTTTTTCCTAATTCATGGTTGCAAGGTTTGGGTTGATTATGTTTTTCTTTAAAGGTAGGTTGTGCAACTTTCTTGAGGTGGCACATCACCTGCATGATTCAATGTAAAGTTAAAGCCATATTTTTCATGTAGATATGTAAGTTTTATGTCACAGTGGAATATTATAGGCAAAGAAACAACATTTCCATAGAAACAAGCAGGAGGGATTGTAAGGACACATGTTTTTATAGTTTTTTCAGGACAATAAAAACAACCAAACATGGAAAAAAGTGCTTTTACTTGGGTATATACGTTTTTGGCTAAAAAGTTACATGTATTGGCTTTAAACCTATAAACAGCCTACTGATAGTTTCATGGTATAATTGATGCTTGAAGGAAAAGCATACTCTTTAAAAAGTTATCATGTAGTCTCTCACATTTGGATTATACTATATTCAATATATATATATATATATATATATATATATATATATATATATATATATATATATATGTAAGAAAAGAAAAATAGAGTGATGACTGTTCTTTCTGTTTACCACTGTAACTCAGCAACTTTAGACATGGACCCCCCCAAAGAAAGTTCCCCAAACCTCATGTTCTCACAGCTTCAAGGGGACAAGCAGTATTTTAATGCAATGAATGTAACTGTATTGTATTAAAGATATTTGTCAGGCGTTAGTATACAAATTTTGACTCGACTACAGGTTATGCACATGACGTCACAACATTTGGACTTAAAGTTGAGAATGGTCAAATCTGTTTGAGTAGCAAATATAGACTGTGTAGAATGAGTGTGATGTGTGACAGCCAATCGAAGCTGCAACCAAGACCCATATTTGGAATGTGTGCAACCAAAGAGCCAATCAGGAGCGAGGTTGTTGAAGGTTCTCGCTCCTTCGCACCGACACTGCTGGTTTAGCTGGGTGCAAGCGCAACGAGGCACGATTGCAAGCCACAGGGCCTAAACATGGCCTCCCATTCATCCATCCATCCATTTTCTTCCCCTTATCCGGTGCCGGGTCGCGGGGGCAGCAGTCTAAACATGGCACCCGTTTAAGTGAAGGGGTCAAGCTCAAAGGCACGTACCATGTGAGTAGCTACGGCGCAGCAGAACAAGCCAACGCTAAAAATTCTGAAGCTGTTTTTAAGGCAACTGAAGGATTTTGGACTGAAAAAAGTTGATCTGAAATTAGGCAAACTCGCTACATAATCCGTCCTTTTTGAAAGCTGTAAATGCCCGTTGAGGAGAACACGAGCAGTTTGTGATTACACTCTCTGTGGGAAAAATGGTTTCTGAGCTGGAGAGGATTTTTTCGCTGCAGTACCAATGGAGTGGCCACTAGATCAAACTCACAACAGGTCTAAGCTAGCAATATCCTATCCAGTTATTTTAAGAGATCCAGGCTCAATAGCTGTCAATCATATCTGTTACTAAGGCTAAGGGAGAGAAACTCAGGGAAGAAGGTGCCTGATTGATATAGTGATCAGTGGTCAAGTGATAGGCCGCCATTTTTCAATAGAAAGTGAATTGGTGCCAGGGTCGATCGAGCCAAATCGCGGCCTAGCTGTCTCCTTCTAGATATACAACAGAGAACACATGAGTAGCAGAAACACGACTTAACATCGTCTTCTTTTCACCAACACATTTCTGTTTTGCAGTTATGAAGAGTGCGTCGGCCCTGGTGCGACCGAGATCTACATCCCCACAGATGACCCTCCTCCTTACTCCCTATTGGACCCATGCCAAGAAGAGGCGGGGCATGGGGAGGAGCCTAACCACACCCACCACAGCACCAGCACAGACAGCTCAGCCAGCACTTCCTGGTTCTCCCCCACCCCCCACTGCCTCTCGGGACAGCACATCACCTCCCTTTCCTACCCCATGGAGGAGGCCCCGCCCTACGAGTCCGTGCTGATGGACTCGGGTCAGCCCCTCCCTCTTATGCCATGTGACCTTTACAAACACCAATCAGAGGCCAGAGGGGAGGGCGGGGACGCACAGCTAGCAGAGACAAGTCAAATCCTGTAGTGACTTTGCTACATGGACGATACGTGAAGGAGGACTGGGATATAGCCAGCACTGCAGTTTCTGAAGCGTTCTGAAATTATTCTTATTCTAGTCTGTTTTTACAGCCTCAACTTTGACTGTTCTTTTGTATCCTGTCATGAACTACTGCTACAATAAGTCTTTGTCATATTGTACAAGATAGCTTTCTAGAAGTACGAAAATTAGGATTAAAGGTCACATATTATGCTAATTCACCTTATGTGAGCGAGTGGAATAATGTTTTTTCTCCATCAATCATATACCTGCATGTTTGGGTAATCCTGCAAAATCAGTGTCTCTCAAAATGCCCTGGTTCACCTGGTGATGTCATTGGGTGGCTAACCAAGAAGTGATACATGTTTTAGTCCGAAACCCCTTCGCAAAATCAAAGACTTCATACACCTTCAGTGCCCAAATTTGCCTTTACTCTTATTTACACAGCTTATTTCGGCCAGTATTGCACCAACTACTGGAAAACGGTCATTTTGTATTCACAGAAATAATGACTGAATTACTTTTACCAATATTTCATTCCATATTGGTCAAACATCAATGCTAATTTGCTTAAGAATAGCTAAATCAACATTAAAAGGTGACCTTTAAAGACGATATGTTTTTCTATGTATTTAGAACTAAACCTGCAACTTAATCAGACATTTTATGACCTAAAATCTGTACGAGGCTGTGGGCGGGGATAGGTGGCAGGAGAAAACAGAATTTCACACTTCAAATACACAATACAGGATTACTCAAATATGCATGAATCTCACAATACAACTCCGAGTGATCAACATTATAACTTACAAACTCACAATAGTTGATTTTACATAATATGTCTCCTCTAAAGTTAAGCTAACAAGCACAGTGTTCTTCCCTGTGTCACTGCCCATAGAACATGACCCACATGTTGGAGCCATACTCCATGTTTGAATCCTCCTGTTCTGAAAACGTTTAGCGGGTTGCCTTGTTTGTGTGATCCTGCGGTCCTTAGTGCGGCGGTCTTAGGAGTAGTAAAGCATAGAATGAGACCGTTGTGACATTGTAAACGTGGTCCAGTTACTAGTAAGAGGTTGGCTTTTCGACGTTTTTAAAAAATGATGTAATGTACAGTTTGGTATAGCACAGTAGCGTGGTCTACGGAACATTTTTGTTAATTAAACCAATGTACCCACATGTAGAGATATACTGTCACTTTCTCTCCAATCGGGCTTTGTTAATTAAGTTGGAGCTTAAAGGTGCACTATGTAACTTTTCAAGTGGATGGTATGCCACCTATTTGTCCCTGTGGAGATGTTATTGCTTTGGATGTTACACAGTATGAGATTTAATATATCTACTGACTGTAAAGCGCTTTGAGAGGCTTGAAGGTGGAAAAACACTATATCAAAATGTGACCGTGTAGTTATTGGTCAAAAACACTTACGAACAACATCATTCTTACTGTGAGTGGGGTCGCCTCTCCGCAGATCTTACCTGTAACTTGAGATTTTGCCTCACCTGCTTGCTTGTTTATATAACAATAGATATGTTTAATGCTATACTATGAAAAAATCCAAGCAAAAGCAACAACAACTCCATGGAGACTATAGTAACTTTTGTATAATATTCTGAGTTCAAAATTACAATCAGAACTTCCGATCTATAGTTAAACCAAAACGTGTCATTGAATGTATTCCACAAACGACAACAACAGGTGGCGGCTAGCTCCTAAACTCTGCGCGGAAGCTAACTATATCGAAAAGATGTACATGGAGAACACGACTGAAAAATGGATTCTAGTGTTTAACGCAGGACACAGCACACTCACAACTTCAAACTGTCCTACCACCCCAGATGGCTTCAAAAGTGACGTGCAGTTTGTGGAGGTGAGAAGGAAAAATGAAAGATAGAAACATTTGGGACCAGTCTGAGTCGTTTGCAAAAGTCAGCCATCACAAATGAATTATAATCTTCATAAATGCTTTTAATTTCCCCAGCAGCGTCATGTAGCAGACAACCTCTTGACATCCGAAGAGTCGAATGCAACAACGAAGAAGTACTGTACAAAACATATGGATGCTTTGTTTAGAAGAATCAATAGACCCATCCAGTGTTTCTGTTCTAAAGATGGTACGTTTTTATTTGAGGAGTTAGCATTAGCCACCAAACATCACAGACGATAAACACTCAAGACCATTTTGAGTTGTTTTTTGGTTTTTTTATTCATTTTTTTTTTGCATATTGATTAATGTTGAAAATTGGCATAGCATAAAACTACACTGTCAGCTAGACCAAATACTACGTAACTTTTCTGGGGCACAGTCTACCACCTGGTTGTTTCCATGGAGATGATATTGCGTTGCCTGGAAAGCTCCACAGTATGGCATTTAATTGATTTATCCAGCTGTGTTAATTAGCAAATTCCTTGAAAAACATACATTATTACTGTTACCAGGCTCGCCTCTCCATAGATCTAACTGTCACCTATTGTGTTCATGGTGATATAAAGTTAATTCCATAATGTGGACACTTCAAATCAAAGCTATGGCGTCTCCAAGCAGGTGACGGACCCTCTGCACCAGAAAAGTCCCAGAGTGCATCTTTAACTTTGGGAAATGAAATTAGCAGATTGATCTTAAAGATACGTGCATAAGCTTTTCTTTCTGTTTCCAAACATCAAAAATATGTTTTATTTTCTTGTATTGCTAAAATGAATGAGATAGAAAGTTGTTAGCAAACTGTGTGCGCCACTCATCTAAACTATAGACTGTGTGAAGAAGTGGACTAAGTGAGTGTGACGTCACCACAGCGTTCAGCTCCAGTCAAATGAAGCTCATCGAGGCTAGAGCAGTTATAGGGAATAGTGAATTTGGAGCAGAGTCACATATTTGGAATTCTGACCGTGAGTATCATAGCAGCCAAAGAGCCAATCCAAAGCGAGGCTGTTGAAGGTAACATCCCTTCCCACCCGCACTGCTGGTTTAGCAAGGAACAGGCACTTAGCAACGCTGTCAATCAAACCTGTTGCTAACACTAGCTCCTCGGGGAAAGAATGCGCCTGATGCGTCTGTTTTTAATGTCCATTTCTTGGGTTACGGACACAATAGAGAAATAAAAACACCAGGATGTAGATGTAGTTGATACGAACATTTCAAGACTAAAATGACGAGTGTGACAGCAGCAGTTACAAAAAGAGGGGTGACAATTTTTCAGTGTAGAGTGAATTGGAGCCAGAGTTGATGGAGCCTGAAGTGCACTCATGCTCACTTCCTGTTTGGAACAACTAGCACGTTACGTATATCCATTTATATACACAGTCTATGATCTAAACACATGGCCTTGAAGTCTATCGCACCAAAACACACCAAAATATCGTTCCAACTTGCACCACGGATGTACAATGTGTTATTATTATCACCACCAAACGCCAAAATGAGTCAAACTGTTTAATTAATTTAAACATTTAATTATATTTTCGACACTTGTGTATTCTATGTAACATCTTGTA